>NC_137176.1:92714601-92954601 GCF_951804945.1 Podarcis cretensis
ATAGAGGAAAGCAATAGAATGGGAAGAACCAGAGATCTGTTCAAGAAAATTGGAGATATGAAAGGAACATTTCGTACAAAGATTTCCATAATAAAGGACAAAAGTGGAAAGGACCTAACAGAAGCAGAAGACATCAAGAAGAGGTGGCAAGAATACACAGAGGAATTATACCAGAAAGAAATGGATGTCTCATATACCCCAGGTAGTGTGGTTGCTGACCTTGAGCCAGACATCCTGGAGAGTGAAGTCAAATGGGCCTTAGAAAGCACTGCAAATAACAAGGCCAGTGGAAGTGATGGTATTCCAGCTGAACTATTTAAAATTTTAAAAGATGATGCTGTTAAGGTGCTACACTCAATATGCCAGCAAGTTTGGAAAACTCAGCAGTGGCCAGAAGATTGGAGAAGATCAGTCTACATCCCAATCCCAAAGAAGGGCAGTGCCAAAGTATGCTCCAACTATCGCACAATTGCACTAATTTCTCACGCTAGCAAGGTTATGCTTAAAATTCTACAAGGAAGGCTCAAGCAGTATGTGGACCGAGAACTCCCAGAAGTGCAAGCTGGATTTAGAAGAGGCAGAGGAACCAGAGACCAAATTGCAAACATGCGCTGGATTATGGAGAAAGCTAGAGAGTTCCAGAAAGACATTTACTTCTGCTTCATTGACTATGCAAAAGCCTTTGACTGTGTCGACCATGGCAAACTATGGCAAGTTCTTAAAGAAATGGGAGTGCCTGATCACCTCATCTGTCTCCTGAGAAATCTCTATGTGGGACAAGAAGCTACAGTTAGAACTGGATATGGAACAACTGACTGGTTCAAAATTGGGAAAGGAGTACGACAAGGCTGCATTTTGTCTCACTGCTTATTTAACTTATATGCAGAATTCATCATGCGAAAGGCTGGGCTGGATGAATCCCTAGCCGGAATTAAGATTGCCGGAAGAAATATCAACAACCTCAGATATGCAGATGACACAACCTTGATGGCAGAAAGTGAGGAGGAATTAAAGAACCTTTTATTGAGGGTGAAAGAGGAGAGTGCAAAATATGGTCTGAAGCTCAACATCAAAAAAACGAAGATCATGGCTACTGGTCCCATCACCTCCTGGCAAATAGAAGGGGAAGAAATGGAGGCAGTGAGAGATTTTACTTTCTTGGGCTCCATGATCACTGCAGATGGTGACAGCAGCCACGAAATTAAAAGACGCCTGCTTCTTGGGAGAAGGGCAATGACAGGCCTAGACAGCATCTTGAGAAGTAGAGACATCACCTTGCCAACAAAGGTCCGTATAGTTAAAGCTATGGTTTTCCCAGTAGTGATGTATGGAAGTGAGAGCTGGACCATAAAGAAGGCTGATCGCCGAAGAATGGATGCTTTTGAATTATGGTGCTGGAGGAGACTCTTGAGAGTCCCATGGACTGCAAGAAGATCAAACCTCTCCATTCTGAAGGAAATCAGCCCTGAGTGCTCACTGGAAGGACAGATTGTGAAGCTGAGGCTCCAGTACTTTGGCCACCTCATGAGAAGAGAAGACTCCCTGGAAAAGACCCTGATGTTGGGAAAGATGGAGGGCACAAGGAGAAGGGGGCGACAGAGGACGAGATGGTTGGATAGTGTTTTCGAGGTTACCAGCATGAGTCTGACCAAGCTGCGGGGGGCAGTGGAGGACAGGAGTGCCTGGCGTTCTCTGGTCCATGGGGTCACCAAGAGGCGGACACGACTAAACGACTAAACAACAACAACAGGCCATAGACACCCAAGATTAGCTAAAAGTGCAATTAAAAAGCTGGGTAAATACAAGGGTGATCTTCACCCTTGTAATCTTCTCACTGGAAATTGTTTCTTGTCTTGCTACCACTCCTATGAAGTTTTGCTGATTGGTGTTTTACTTTTGTACAGTGACGTCTATTTAAATGCGTCCACAAACCGCATTGGAAACATAGGCTAAGCTAAATAAGTAAGTATTGCCTCAATTTATGGGAAAACTGATAGGTTGACCCAGTGCCTCTTGAAACATATGGCTGAGCCTCATGTTATGATGCTACCCTACAACAAGATGTGATGGGAACGCCAGCACTCTCCTGCATTCCCAGGTTTCTGACTGGATGGGGATGTGTGGCAAAATTGTCCTTGCCACGTTGCAGGATATGATAAACTACTGGTTTATCACATAGTTGTTGCATGGATGCTATTACAACTCAGTGTATGAATACAGTGGTGCCCCGCAAGACGAATGCCTCGCAAGACGGAAAACTCGATAGACGAAAGAGTTTTCCGTTTTGGAGGCGCTTCGCGAAACGAATTTCCTATGGGCTTGCTTCGCAAGACGAAAATGTCTTGCGAGTTCCTGCGGGGTTTTTTTCCTTTCCCCCCCTTTTTCTAAGCCGCTAAGCCGCTTATCCGCTAAGCCGCTAATAGCGCTAACCCGCTAAGCCGTCAATGGGCTTGCTTCGCAAGACGAGAAAACCGCTAGACGAAGAGAATCGCAGAACGGATTCTTTTCGTCTTGCGAGGCACCACTGTACTACGAAGGATCCACGCTAATACCTTTAGTATTGTGGCATCATCCAAACTCCACTGCCGGCCTCACCTGCAGCTTGGCGTCGCAGGCCTCCTCTGCGTAGGAGAGAGCCGTCTGGAAACATCTCTGCAGCTCTTCGTAGCTCTCCTTGGCCTCCTCCTTGGAGACAGCGATGTTCAGCCACGTCTTCCCCTCCTGGCCATGGACAGAGCAAGCTGAGTTCCAGGAGCTGTCTGGCTTATCTGCCCACCAGTTCAGCATGTTTATCTATTTATTTTGGAGCATTTGTACCCCGCTCTTCAACCACAAAGGCTCCCAGAGCAGCTTAAAGTAAAGGTAAAGGGACCCCTGACCATTAGGTCCAGTCGCGGAAGACTCTGGGGTTGCGGCGCTCATCTCGCTTTATTGGCCGAGGGAGCCGGCGTACAGCTTCCGGGTCATGTGGCCAGCATGACTAAGCCGCTTCTGGCGAACCAGAGCAGCGCACGGAAATGCCGTTTACCTTCCCGCCGGAGCGGTACCTATTGATCTACTTGCACTTTGACATGCAAGTCTGCTAGGTTGGCAGGAGCAGGGACTGAGCAGGGACATGCAAGTCTGCTAGGTTGGCAGGAGCAGGGACTGAGCAACAGGAGCTCACTCCGTCGTGGGGATTTGAACCGCCAACTTTCTGATCAGCTAGTCCTAGGCTCTGTGGTTTAACCCACAGCGCCACCTGCGTCCCTCAGAGCAGCTTACACACCATCAAAACATATTAGCCCCCACCCACAGGCTTACAATCATTTTTTTAAAAAAACCTTAACCTTACACGACACGCAAGGAGAAAGGGACAGGGAGGGAAGAGGAAAAATCAAAGTCAAAAATTCAGGCGCCAGTTTATAAACAGCTGTTCCTACAATGCCCAGCTGGCACAGATCAGGAGCAGGGAATATTTGCTTGGCATCCAAGTAGCAGAAGTCCTGAACTGCCTTGCTTGGTCCCATCCTCGCCCTGCTCCTAGCCTGCCCCCCTTACCTCCAGGGGGTTCCCCTTCCGCAGGGCCAGTTCGGCCTGGTAGTGCTTTATGGCCTGGGCATGGTCCTTCAGGTCTCCAAATGTAGCAGCCAAGGAAACGTGGATCACAGCCAGCTCTTGGTCTGGGCGCTTCAGAGACCGAGCGTGGCACAGCTGGGAAGGAAAAAGACAAGCCCAAACTGCCGTGGCAAAGAGGCCCAGGGCACCCCGCAGCCCATCGCTGACCTTTAAAGCCCTAAACGGCTTCAGTCCAGTATACATGAAGGAGCGTCTCCACCCCCCATCGTTCTGCCCGGACACTGAGATCCAGCGCCAAGGGCCTTCTGGCAGTTCCCTCACTGTGAGAAGCAAAGTTACAGGGAATCAGGCAGAGGGCCTTCTCAGTGGTGGCGCCCGCCCTGTGGAATGCCCTCCCTTCAGATGTGAAAGATATAAGCAGCTATCTTATCTTTAAAAGACATCTGAAGGCAGCCCTGTTTAGGGAAGTTTTTAATATTTAATATTTAATGCTTTACAGTGGTACCTTGGGTTAAGTACTTAATTCGTTCCGGAGGTCCGTACTTAACCTGAAACTGTTCTTAACCTGAAGACCACTTTAGCTAATGGGGCCTCCTGCTGCTGCCGCGCCGCCGGAACACAATTTCTGTTCTCATCCTGAAGCAAAGTTCTTAACCTGAAGCACTATTTCTGGGTTAGCGGAGTCTGTAACCTGAAGCGTATGTAACCCGAGGTACCACTGTATTGTTTTTAACATTCGATTGGAAGCCGCCCAGAGTGGCTGAGGAAACTCAGCCAGATGGGTGGGGTATAAATTAATAATAATAATAATTATCATCATCATCATCGCAAGCCTATGCCAGAGCTCTGGGAGCCCTCAGATGCCAAGTCCGTCCAGCTGGCAGCTCTACAACCTCTCCTCTTCCAGGTCCTCGCCCCAAGGCCACCCTTAGCCTCAGGTGCCTCACCTGCTTCTCATAGGCCTCCAGAGACCGGCGATAATCCCCCGCTTTGGAGAACAGGTCGCCCAGCTGCTCGCAAAGCCCTAGGGCTTCTCGCAGGCTGCCGGCTGCCTCTGCTTCTTCCAGCTCCTGCTGCAGGCGGCTCACCTTTGTGGCTGCCAGAGAGAGAGAGAAAGAGAGAGCCACGAGCTGTGAGGTCATGTGCGCCCGGGTGCCTGGGCCCAGGGGAAGCCCCCAAGGGAGCGGCGTTGCCACTCACCGTAGCGCAGGCTGCGGCAAACGCTCTCCCGCTGCGGCGGCTGCTGGGAGCCCAGGCGATAGGCTTTCTTCAGGGAGCGCTTGGCTGCCACAAAGTCCCCGAGGCTCAGCAGGACCTGTGGGGGAAGACGGAGGGTCAAGCGGGGAAGTTGCTGGGGGCAGCTGAGCTTACTCTTGAGAGAGGTCACCCGGGAGTGTAGCGATCAGATGGGATTACTATGAGGAATTGTAAAATATGCACCAAGCCATTGTGTCCGCCATGAAAGCGTTGCGTTGACGACTGGGTTTGATTCATTGACAATAACTTCTGATCAAATCCCACAAGCCTCTGCACCTCTGGCCATTTTCTCTGCTGTTCATTTTCTACGCCTGACAGGCAGGTATAAGCATTCTGAAACACAGGCCAGTTGCTTCACGGGGCATCCTAAGTACATAAAGTTAATAGGTTACTTTAATGTAGTTTGTCAATCTTTAGATAGATCTGGGCCAGGAGTTCACAAATATGATTTGGGGGGGGGGGCAGAAAGGTGTTATTGGGTTGTTTTTATTTTGATTATATATTTTATGGTTTTGTATTTTGATTTTGTGCTGTGTGCCACCCTGAGACCTCAGGTATAGGGCAGTATATAAATTCAATTCCTAATGGAAGGCATAAGCCATGGGTAGGCAAACTAAGGCCCGGGGGCTGGATCTGACCCAATCACCTTCTCAATCTGGCCTGTGGACAATCCGGGAATCAGCGTGTTTTCACATGAGTAGAATGTGTCCTTTTATTCAAATGCATATCTAGTTTATTTGTGGGGCCTGCCTGGTGTTTTTACATGAATAGAATGTGGTTTTTTTATTATTTAAAATGCATCTTTGGGTTATTTGTGGGGCATAGGAATTCATTCACTATTATTATTTTTCAAAATATAGTCTGGCCCCCCGCAAGGTCTGAGGGACAGTGGACCGGCCTCCTGCTGAAAAAGTTTGCTGACTCCTGGCATAAGCAATGTGGCTTCTGCACCAATAATTTACAACCCATGTTAGAAGGGTGGAGGAGAGAAGAGGTGGATGAGATCCTGTACTTGCAGAAAGAAGAAATTGAGGGCATAGCTCTGCTCCAAACAGGTTCCAGATGCAGACTGGGGACACCTCATCCCACTAACACGAGAATTAATGGGAACCTTCTTTAGAGAATGGATCTGATGCGATTCAACCAGGTAGGAGCATCTTACGCCCAGAAGCTCCACACAGCCGCTTCTCCAGGCATCACACACCCCCCGATCCCGGCCACTGCAGTCCCCGTCCCCAGGCCAGAGGAGCAGAAAAGGCGCCTGCCCCACCTCTGCCCCCCTCACCTGGGCAATGCTCGCACAACACTCGCTCTCCATGTACTTCTCCTTCATCTTGCAGGCGCACTCCCGCGCCCTCTCCAGGCAGCGCATGGCCTTCGAGTGCTCCCCTTCCCGCAGGTGGATGTTGCCCAGGTTGAAGTATGCCCGGTAGAGGTCTTCGTGCAGCTGAGTCTGCCTAGGGGAGGAGGGAAAGAAAGCCTTTGACAGCTACCCGACAGCTGCTTTGGACTACAACTCCCATCAGGCCCAGGTAGCACGGTCAGCGAAAGCACAGCACACGTGCCGACGGGGGCGGGTGGGCGATTACCAGTGTGTAGCTGATCAGTTCAACTCCTCTCAGCTAGGAGGAAAGACAGCTTGTGAAATTAGCAGGGCAGATGTTTGGCAGGGAGAATGGACGTCCACTAATTATACACAGAGTGGAAAGTTTTCCAATTCAGCATTAGGAACATAAAGGGCCTGCTGGATCAGGCCAAAGTCCCATCTAGTCCAGCATCCTGCTCTCACAAGGGCCAACCAGACGCCTTTGGGAAACCTGCAGGCAAGATTTGAACACAAGACCCCTCGCCCATCCTGTGGCTGCCAGCAGCTGGTGCTCAGAAGCAGAGCTGACTTGATAGTTCTCTCCTCCATAAATTTGCTCATTCCTCTTTTAATAATAAAATTGATTTATACCCCGCCCTCCCCAGCCAAAGTCAGGCTCAGGGCGGCTAACACCAATAAAATAAAATCACAGTAAAAACATAATAGGGGGAAAAGAGAGGGAGGGGAAAAAAACAACAATTTAAAATACAGTGTTCTTATCCTGAAGCAAAGTTCTTAACCCGAGGTACTATTTCTGGGTTAGCGGAGTCTGTAACCTGAAGCGTATGCAACCCGAGGTACCACTGTACAGGTTAAAATGCAATTTAAAATGCAGCCTCATTTTAAAAGTAGCCCATAGAACAAAACCATAAGGGGAGGGAAACATAAAGGTCAGACCGAGTCCAAACCAAAGGCCCGATGGAACAGCTCTGTCTTGCAGGCCCTGCGGAAAGATGTCACGTCCCGCAGGGCCCTGGTCTCTTGTGACAGAGTGTTCCAAGTCGGGGTCAGTACTGAAAAGGCCCTGGCCCTAGTTGAGACCAATCTAACCATCTTGCAACCTGGGACCTCTGAAATGTTGTCATTTGTGGACCTTAAGGTCCTCCGCGGGGCATACCAGGAGAGGTGGTCTCGTAGGTACGTGGGTCCTAGGCCGCATAGGGCTTTAAAAGTCAAAACCCGCACCTTAAACCTGACCCTGTACTCCACTGGGAGCCAGTGCAGCTGGAAAAGGACTGGGTGAATGTAATCCTGCAGAAAGGACCCCGTAAGGAGCCTCTCTGCGGCATTCTGCACCCACTGGAGTTTCTGGGTCAGCTTCAAGGGCAGCCCCACGTAGAGCGAGTTACAATAATCAAGCCTGGAGGTGACTCTCGCATGGATCACTGTGGCCAGATCAGGGCGAGAAAGTTAAGGGACCAACTGCTTTTAAAGCCATCCAACCCACACTGCAAAAGTTCCATAGTTTAGCTACATGTTGCATGGCTCTGCAAAACGACCACATAACAGGACCCTACAAAAAGGTCAGGGGGAGCAGGAGAGCCCTAGAGCCCACAGGGCCCAGCCCAGTCCTTACTCAGAGATGTAGATGCTCTTTTTGATGTAGTAGGCATGCTTGGCCGGGTTCTTGAGGCTGTCGTAGACCAAGCCCAGGTTCAGGTAGAGTCGCGCCCTCATCTCGCTGGCCTCCCGCTGTGGCACCCCTGTGAGAAGGAAGGACACAACCTGCCGTAACCCCTGCAGGTCGCAACCCGCACACAATCCTCCTCCCAGGGGCCGAGAGCATGGCCCTTCGTTCAGCTCACAGCACCCGCTGTTTCAGCATCCGCCAAGGCAAATTCTCAGCAGAGAGAGTCTCAGGACCAGGCTCCTGGCTGCAGCTCCCTCTCGGCTCCCTTCCCGCCTCTGCCAGAGGTACCTTCCAGCTGCTCCTCCAACACCTGCAGGCTCTTCATGAAGGCCGCCTCCGCCTCCTGCAGGGCCTCGCTCGAGGGCTCACTTTCCGCCATGAACATGTACGTGCGGCCAATGGTGGCCCAGGCCCTCTGCTGCTCAATGGGGTTGCAGAGGGAGCGGGCCAGATCCAGGTGGCGGCGCTGGTGCTGGAGAAAGGAACACAGAGGGGAGGGTCAAGGCCAGGTCCCCCGGCAGCACCCATCCCCAGTCCCACGAGAGAACTGGAAGGGCCTCAGAATTCTGCTTCTCCTGGTCCTGGTCCAGGCCCCCACCTCCAAAGCAGCAAAGGGCCACAATCCCTTCTGGACAACCTTCTGGGGGCCACATGCTAGGTGGGCAGGCCCAGAGGCCAAAGTGGGTGGAGTCATCCATGCTAATGTTACCTTTGTACTGTAGCTTAATTGCTACACACACTCATGCATTCCTCTCTATCCTGCATCCAGGAAGCAAGAAGCTCAAAGGAACGCAGGAAAAGGATTGATTTACTGTTGCAATGGTTTATGGCTTATCAATAGCAAGGTCCCTGTGGTGAAATACAGATTTGATGTCTTGGGACTGTGGAGCAAAATCATTTGGGGCTTTAATTTTTAAAACTGAACTTCACCTGTAAATCTCAGGGTAGTTCACAACATAAAGACACAGTATAAGAACACAAAATACGTACATAACTTTATCTGATTTGTGTCCTTTGTTTGGATATACAGACCTCTAGATCAGTGTTTCCCAACCGGTGTTCCGCGGCACACTAGTGTGCCGCGAGACGTTGCCTGGTGTGCCGTGGGAGGAAGGCGGTCGGGGGGGGAGGGGGCGCCGCACGCACCCGCGTCAGGAGCCAGCACTTACCTCCCACGGTGCAGGGAAAGACTGGAAGAGCGTCGCAGCAACGCGCACGCGCAGAGCAGCCGTAAAGGGAGGCGTGTGGGTGGAGAAAAGGAGGGAGGGAGAGAGAGCGGGAAGGGGAGGGGGGAATCCCCCTAGGCGTGAAGGGAGCGCGCGCCGTACGTTCCAAATTTAAAGGAGGGAGGAAGAAAATCCCCTCAGCCACATCGGGTACAGGTTATCCTCCTTCGCCATTGGCCGCTTTATCGCCCCACCCACGCAAGGCGCGAGCCCGGACCTACGCGCCGGTCTCTACGCCACGTGACGGCTTTTGCCTCCAGGACGGCATCTGCCTGCGCCAACTCGCGGCTGAGCCAGGACTTTTCGTACATGTGTGGGCGCTTCGTAGCATGTGCTCGGCTTTGCCCGGAAGCGCTACGGAAAGCGGCTTGGATCAGAAAGCCTGGGCTCTTGCCGCGCGCGGCATTGTGTTGAAGCGTGCTGGTAGTTAGTGGGTTGGGAGAGCCGCAGCACCCCATCTTTTTTTTCATACGAACATGGTTAAGAAGCTTTGTGGAGTGTCAGTAGGTTGGCACAAACCATGACGTTTGGGGACATTAATCTAGCTCAGGGTTCTTAATACCCTGAGACGTTGCCTGGTGTCCTCTTTGAATAAGCGGGGCCTGAGCGTTCCACCAATTTAGGCCTCCTGCCCGGATGTGATATGGCTCCACCTTCCTCAAGGTGGTTCTGCTTTTAAATATTTTCCACCCTGTCACCATGAGGACTAGCGGCTTCTTTTCGTAAAATATAAAATCGCTGCTCCTTGCTCTCGTGAGACTGTGTGTTTTAATTCGAAAAGGGTGTTCCGTGTACATTTGTGCGAGCTGTGCTGTAAAAAAAAGGGGTCTGTATCCGTTTGTCAGTGGCAATTGGATGGCCGCATACTGCAGTGATGGAAAAGTTTTTGAAAAGAAAAGAACTGGACTCTGAACAAAATTTGGAGCCAGATGAGAGCCCAAGTATGAGTGGGCATGAAAAGAAAGCAAAGATGGTTAGCTCAAGCAAATTCTCTGGCACAAGGCAATATAACGAAAGCTATATTTCATTTGGATTTACTTTCACCGGAGATGCAAACCAACCAACTCCACTGTGCGTGGTGTGTGGTGAAAAGCTAGCTAACAGTGCTATGGTCCCAAGCAAACTTAAACGCCATCTCCAAACGAAACACCCTTTGCTTCAAAACAAGAATGCGGACTATTTTGTTCGCCTGCGTGAAAACACGGAGAAACAGGCAACTTTCATGAGACAAACCTCAAAGGTAAATGAAAGAGGTCTTAAAGCTAGCTATCACGTTGCTGAACTTATAGCCAAGTCAAAAAAGTCGCACACTGTGGCAGAGACATTAATACTTCCCGCCTGCAAAGCTATTGTAGAGGAGATGCTCGGACCTGAAGCAGCTAAGGAAATAGCCAAAGTCCCTCTCTCAAACAACACAATTTCCAGACGTATTAATGACATGTCTGCAGACATTGAAAGTGTGGTTTTGGAAAAGATCCATAGCAGTGAGAAATTTGCATTACAACTTGACGAGTCTACTAATATCAGTGGACATGCTCAACTCTTGGCCAATGTGCGTTTTGTTGATGGTGATGCAATTAGAGAAAACTTCTTTTTCTGCAAGGCACTGCCAGAAAAAGCAACAGGAGAAGAAATTTTTCGGGTCACATCAGAATACCTTCAACAAGGAGGACTTAAGTGGGAAAACTGCACAAGTGTCTGCACCGATGGAGCTGCAGCCATGGTCGGGCACACCAAAGGCTTTGTAAGCAGAGTGAAGGAAAGAAATCCAGATGTGATTGTTACGCATTGTTTTTTGCACCGTGAGGCCCTCGTAGCCAAGACTTTACCAGCAGACCTAGTTCATGTGTTGGATGATGTTGTGCGCATGGTAAACTTTGTAAAGTCACGACCCGTGAAAAGTCGCATATTTGCAGCTTTGTGTGAGGAGATGGGAGCGAAGCATAAAACCTTGCTGTTTCATACGGAGGTCCGGTGGTTGTCGCGTGGCAAGGTCTTGGTTCGTGTGTATGAGCTGCGGGAGGAACTTAAAGTGTTTCTGACAAATGAGAGGTCAGATTACGCAAAGCTGCTTGCAAGTGATGAGTGGTGTGCAAGGCTGGCATACCTGGCAGATATATTTCATCATCTGAATGAACTGAACACACGAATGCAAGGCCGAAATGAAAACCTGCTTACAAGTACAGATAAAATAAATGGATTCCGTTCAAAGGTGCAACTCTGGCATCAACACGTGGAAAGTGGCAATCTTGAAATGTTCACACTAACCAAGCAATGGCAAGGTGTTCACACTGCTGCACTGTGTGAGATAATAGGTAAACATTTAAAAACTCTCGAGGGGAAGTTGTCATTTTATTTCTCTTCAGTCTCCACTGAATGCCTTGACTGGGTTAGGGACCCTTATAGCTCAGCATCAGTTGGTGGAAAGGACATGACTTTACAGGAGCAGGAGGAACTAACTGAACTGAGACAAAATCGTGGTTTCAAGCTAAGATTTGCTGATCTACCTTTGGACAGTTTTTGGTTGGAAACTGCCAAGGAGTTCCCCCTTCTGGCAAATAAAGCTATTTTGACATTGCTCCCATTTTCCACTACATATCTCTGTGAGTTGAGCTTTTCAAGCATGATTGCTATAAAAACTAAATACAGAGAGAGACTGAGAGCTGTTGACGAAGAGCTACGTGTGTGTCTTTCTTCGATTCCAGCCAGAATATCAGCTTTGTGTTCAGCCAAAAAGGCCCAGGTTGCGCACTGAATAAAGTATTTTATAATTTTTCATATTTCTGTTTACTTACTATTTCATAATAAAGTAATTATAAAATACTTTCTTTGTGTTTATTTGATTCCTATTAAAGAGAGTTACTTTATATATAGTCAATATAGGCACAGAGTTAATTTTTTAAACATTTTCTAATGGTGGTGTGCCTCAAGATTTTTTTCATGAAACAAGTGTGCCTTTGCCCAAAAAAGGTTGGGAAACACTGCTCTAGATAGCATCACTGTGATCAACAGGACTTCAAATTTGGGATACTTTGTAGTTTGTTGAACTGAAAAAACTTTAAAAACAAACAAACAAAAGCTCATACCAAGAACAAACTTAGTTGTTCTCTAAGGTGCTGGGACACGGGTGGCGCTGTGGGTTAAACCACAGAGCCTAGGACATGCCGATCAGAAGGTCGGCAGTTTGAATCCCCACGACGGGGTGAGCTCCCGTTGCTCGGTCCCTGCTCCTGCCAACCTAGCAGTTCGAAAGCACGTCAAAGTGCAAGTAGATAAATAGGTACTGCTCCGGCAGGAAGGTAAACGGCGTTTCCGTGCGCTGCTCTGCCTCACCAGAAGCTGCTGGCCACATGACCTGGAAGCTGTACGCCGGCTCCCTCGGCCACTAAAGCGAGATGAGCACCACAACCCCAGAGTCGGCCACGACTGGACCTAATGGTCAGGGGTCCCTTCACCTTTAAGGTGCTACTGGAAGGAATTTTTGTTTGTTTGTTTGTTTCGACTATGGCAGACCAACACGGCCACCTACCTGTAACTTGAAAAATCTTTGGCACAGTTTGATTATAAATAACAGTTTCAAAGCAGTTCTTGAAGTAAGAACCACTTTAAGGATTTTATTTGTCAAAACCAGGTGGCTTAAAGCCGTGATCTCTGGAAAGAGCTTCCACCCTCTGTACTCCCGCCTCCTCCAGCCCTCGCACCTTCAGTGCAGCTTCATAACTCTCCAGCTCAGCCAGGCACTCCCCAATTTTCCGGTGGGCCACAGCACAGCCGATGGCATCGTCAACACTCTCCAAGAGACCCAGCTCCTGCCGGTGCTCCGCCAACGCCTCCTCAAAGCGCCCTGCCAGGACAGAAGGGTCAGCGGTGGGCCATAGACGGCAGAAAAAGCAAGTGCCATGAACATGCTATTGCACCAAGGGGGTGGAGGGAGAAAAATGCATTTCACCAGTGCTTTTCTCCCCTAGATGCGGCAGAGCAGCTTGGGGGCTTGCTCAACTGAGCGCCGGGAGTCTTCTGTGCCTCAGCTGAGCAGCTTAAGGGACCGCCGCCTACTTAAAGTAGCTGTTTAAAGCTATTTTGAAGTCTGGAAGCCTGTACAGGAGGACACTCACCATGACGGGCCAAGATCCCTCCCAGCTGGTTACAGAGGGCTGCTTCCTCCTTCAGGTCCCCCTTCCGCTGGGCTTTCTCCTTGTCCTTCTGGAGCTCTGAAGGACAGCAGCAGCAGAAGGCCCATTAGTCTCGTCCCCATGGTTAGAAAACATGGATATTTACTGTGTTAATCAAATGCAAGAAGGGCTTTTACACTCGCCAGAAGCTCAGCTCTGCCCTCGCCGGTCCTAGAAGGATCCTTTAAAAAAGTCCCATATGCTCAGAGACTTTGCGCCTATTCATTGGGGGATATAGGAAGCCCAGAGCACTTGTTCTTTAGATGTCCCTTTTATGAAGAGGCACGTTGTAAGACCATTGGTCCCCTACTGGTGAGGCTCGCTGACCTCCCAGAAAAGCAAAAAATTGACCTTCTCCTGTTAGGCAAAGATCATAAGACGACCCAGATGGTCGCCAGATTCTGTGCACAGATCTGTAGGCGCAGACCATCCCCCTGACCCAAGCTAGCTCGTTAAGAAAATCCCCAAACTCAGTTCCATGGGTGACTCTGGGTCATCTCTCTGCAGTAGCTTATCTTAAAATTTTAAGTGTCTATACGATTATCGCATTTATAAATTTTAAATTTATTGTTGTACATTGTTTTAAATGTTTGTTTTCCTTCTGGGATTGTACCCCCAAGTGTGTTTTATAAGCTGGTCTCCCCGACTGTAATAAAAAAAATAGTAATACTGTGTTAATTATAATGACTATTACTATTACTCTTGAGAGTCCCATGGACTGCAAGAAGATCAAACCTCTCCATTCTGAAGGAAATCAGCCCTGAGTGCTCACTGGAAGGACAGATCCTAAAGCTGAGGCTCCAAGACTTTGGCCACCTCATGAGAAGAGAAGACTCCCTGGAAAAGACCCTGATGTTGGGAAAGATGGAGGGCACAAGGAGAAGGGGACGACAGAGGACGAGATGGTGGGACAGTGTTCTCGAAGCTACAAACATGAGTTTGACCAAACTGCGGGAGGCAGTGGAAGACAGGAGGGCCTGGCGTGCTCTGGTCCAGGGGGTCAACGAAGAGGCGGACACGACTAAACAACAACAACAAAGTCTAAACCACTGAGCCTCTTGGGCTTCCTGATCAGAAGGTCTGTGGTTTGAATCCCTGCAATGGAATGAGCTCCCATTGCTCTGTCCCAGCTCCTGCCAACATAGCAGTTTGAAAGCACACCAGTGCAAGTAGATAAATAGGTACTGCTGCGGCTGGAAGGTAAACAGCGTTTCCGTGAGCTCTGGCTTCCGTCACGGTGTCCTGTTGTACCAGAAGCGGGTTAGTCCTGCCGGCCACATGTCCCGGGAAGCTGTCTGTGGACAAACGCCGGCTCCCTCAGCCTGAAAATGAGATGAGCGCCGCAACCCCATAGTCGACTTTGACTGGACTTAACCGTCCAGGGGTCCTTTACCTTTGCCTTTTACCTGCTGGCCCAAAGACATCTCCATGCAGGTGACTTGGCAAAATGGGAGAGTTCTTAGATTGATGTGGCCTCACCTCTCTGCTTGCCGACATGTGATGGGGGGCTGCGAGTGCTTGTTCACCACTAGCACAGCTGGCATACAGCTAATCCACCAGCTTTTCAAAGTCCAGATAGTCATTTACACCTCCAGTGGCGCCTGCTGCCCACTTGCCTCTTAGTGCACCCCCAACCCAGGAATACCAGCAGGGGGCACTACCACCCACTTAGGGAACCACGGTTCTAAAGGCATGACAATATTGGCAATTTCTATTGCGGAAGAATGGATGCTTTTGAATTCTGGTGCTGGAGGAGACTCTGGAGAGTCCCATGGACTGCAAGAAGATCCAACCTCTCCATTCTGAAGGAAATCAGCCCTGAGTGCTCACTGGAAGGACAGATCCTGAAGCTGAGGCTCCAAGACTTTGGCCACCTCATGAGAAGAGAAGACTCCCTGGAAGAGACCCTGATGTTGGGAAAGATGGAGGGCACAAGGAGAAGGGGGCGACAGAGGGGGAGATGGTGGGACAGTGTTCTTGAAGAAACCAGCATGAGTTTGACCAAACTGCGGGAGGCAGTGGAAGACAGGAGTGCCAGGTGTACAGTAATGTTGTTGTTGAGACTAAAGGAGTTTGCCCATGCCTGGTTTACCCCCTGTGATGGTGGTGAAGGGGGACGGCTAAGGTGGTCTCCCAGATTTAAAAATGAGTTAAATAAACTGCGGGACGCAGGTGGCGCTCTGGGTTAAAGCCTCAGCGCCTAGGGCTTGCCGATCGAAAGGTCGGCGGTTCGAATCCCTGCGGCGGGGTGCGCTCCCGCTGCTCGGTCCCAGCGCCTGCCAACCTAGCAGTTCGAAAGCACCTCCGGGTGCAAGTAGATAAATAGGGACCGCTTACCAGCGGGAAGGTAAACGGCGTTTCCGTGTGCGGCTCTGGCTCGCCAGAGCAGCGATGTCACGCTGGCCACGTGACCCGGAAGTGTCTCCGGACAGCGCTGGCCCCTGGCCTCTTAAGTCAGATGGGCGCACAACCCCAGAGTCTGTCAAGACTGGCCCGTACGGGCAGGGGTACCTTTACCTTTACCTTTAAATAAATTATGCAAGCTCCCACTTCTCCCCCCCCCAGTAACCCAATGCTCCCCTCCACCCCAACTCCCTTCCCCCCCAGGTAACACTCTCCCTCCCTCAACCCCTCCAGGCAGGGGTGCCAACTTGAATAAAATGGGGGGGGGGTCTAGTTAAAGCCCGCCCCACATAATCAATTGCATGACGCGGTGCCCCCCCCCGACTTAAATGGAAATGCCCATAAACTGGGGTGTGTGTGTCCTTGAATATTTTATTGGGGGGCGAAGGGCCCCCTGAGTTGGCCCCTCCCCCTCTCCCCAGGACGCCCCCTCCCCCTTCAGGTAACTCCCTCCCAACCCCTCCCGGCAGAGGTGAATGAACGTGAATAAAATGTTAAGCCCCCCCCCTAATCGATCACATGACGTGGCGCACCCCCCCCCATTTCCATCAACTGCAGGGTCTCGAGTACTGTATTTTAGGAGGGGGGGCGAAGACCTCTCCCCTCTTCAGGTAACTCCACCCCTCCCCCAACCCCTCTCGGCAGGGGGCCCAACTGGAATAAAGTGGGGGGGTTTCCCTCAGTTAAGCCCCGCCCCATCGTTCAAATGACGTGGCGCACCCCCTCATGCCCATCAAGTGGGGGGGGGGGGGTCCCGAATATTTTATTGGGGGGGCGAAGCTCCTCCTGGGGCCCCTGAGTTGGCCCCTCCCCTCCCCCCGGGACGCCCCCTCCCCCTTCAGGTAACTCCCTCCCAACCCCTCTCGGCAGAGGTGAATAAACGTGAATAAAATGGGGGGTTTCCCCAGTTAAGCCCCCCCCCAATAATCGATCACATGACGTGGCGCACCCCTTCATGCCCATCAAGTGGGGGGTCCCGAATATTTTATCGGGGGGGCGAAGCTCCTCCTGGGGCCCCTGAGTTGGCTCCTCCCCTCCCTCCTTCTCCCCACCCCTCCCGGCAGGGGGGCCAACTTGAATAAAATGGGGGGGTTTTCCCCTCAGTTAAGCTCCGCCCCATCGATCACATGACGTGGCGCACCCCCTCATGCCCATCAAGTGGGGGGGTCCCGAATATTCTATGAGGGGACGAAGACCCCCCCCCCCGGCCCCGCCCCTCCCTCCCCCCCCCCCCACTCACGGCGCATCTCTCGGTCCCGCGCGCCCCCCATGGCCGCCGCCGCCGCCGCCTCGTCTCTCTCTCTCTCTCTCTTCCCTTCCGCGCCAAACTCCCGCTCGCCCGGACGCCTCCCCTGATTGGCCGGGCCCTGGCGCGCTCCCATTGGCTGAGCGCCGCCCAACCGCGCGCCGCTTCCTCCCCTTATTGGCCACGCCCCGAAGAGGCGGGGTCTGCTCAGCTGCCGCTGCTGCTGCTGGCTCCGCCTCCCCAGGCTGCTCCTCGGACGCCTCTCTCTCCAGCGGGTTGTTGTTGTTGTTGTTGAGTCGTTTAATCGTGTCCGACTCTTCGTGACCCCCTGGACCAGAGAACGCCAGGCCCCCCTGTCTTCCACTGCCTCCCTCATGCTGGTAGCTTCGAGAACACTGTCCCACCATCTTGTCCTCTGTCGTCCCCTTCTCCTTGTGCCCTCCATCTTTCCCAGCATCAGGGTCTTCTCCAGGGAGTCTTCTCTTCTCATGAGGTGACCAAAGTACTGGAGCCTCAGCTTCAGGATCTGTCCTTCCAGGGAGCACTCAGGGCTGATTTCCTTCAGAATGGAGAGGTTGGATCTTCTTGCAGTCCATGGGACTCTCAAGAGTCTCCTCCAGCACCAGAATTCAAAAGCATCCATTCTTTGGCGATCAGCCTTCTTTATGGTCCAGCTCTCACTTCCATACATCACTACCGGGAAAACCATAGCTTTAACTATACGGACCTTTGTTGGCAAGGTGATGTCTCTACTTCTCAAGATGCTGTCTAGGCCTGTCATTGCCCTTTTCCCAAGAAGCAGGCGTCTTTTAATTTCGTGGCTGCTGTCACCATCTGCAGTGATCATGGAGCCCAAGAAAGTAAAATCTCTCACTGCCTCCATTTCTTCCCCTTCTATTTGCCTGCATCTTGCAGCGGGAGATGGAGGCTGCTGTGCTGGAATTCGTTCCTGAGGAACAGCCTCTCCAACATCTCCTGCAGGCTGCGCTCCACGTTCTCACCTGGAAGAGAGAAGGAAGCCTGGGCCAGGTTGGAGGAGGAAGAGGGAGAGGGAAAGAGGAAGAAGGCCAGGCAGCGGGCAGGCAAGTCTCCTGTTTGCACTTATTCTGATTATTACAGGTATATAGGAAGAATAATAGAATCCTAGAGTTGGAAGAGACCACAAGGGCCATCGAGTCCAACCCCCTGCCAAGCAGGAAACACCATCAGAGCACTCCTGACAAATGGTTGTCAAGCCTCTGCTTAAAGACCTCCAAAGAAGGAGACTCCACCACACTCCTTGGCAGCAAATTCCACTGTCAAACAGCTCTTACTGTCAGGAAGTTCTTCCTAATGCTTAGGTGGAATCTTCTTTTTTTCTTGTAGTTTGGAACCATTGCTTGTAGTTTGGAACCATTGCAGAAGGGGGCATAGGGGGCAAGCGGGGTTTGCTGCTTACAAGCTGCCCCAGGGCTGGATTGGGGCTGGATGAGGCCCTAAGCCAGGGGTCTTTCGCAGGAGTGATGTATGGAAGTGAGAGCTGGACCATCAAGAAGGCCTTTGAATGAGGGTGAAAGAGGAGAGCGCAAAATATGGTCTGAAGCTCAACATCAAAAAAACGAAGATCATGGCCACTGGGCCCATCACCTGCTGGCAAATAGAAGGGGAAGAAATGGAGGCAGGGAGAGATTTTACTTTCTTGGGCTCCATAGTCACTGCAGATGGTGACAGCAGCCACGAAATTAAGAGACGCCTGCTTCTTGGGAGAAAAGCAGTGACAAACCTAGACAGCATCTTAAAAAGCAGAGACATCACCTTGCCGACAAAGGTCCGTATAGTTCAAGCTCTGGTTTTCCCAGTAGTGATGTATGGAAGTGAGAGCTGGACCATAAAGAAGGCTGATCGCCAAAGAATGGATGCTTTTGAATTCTGGTGCTGGAGGAGACTCTGGAGAGTCCCATGGACTGCAATAAGATCCAACCTCTCCATTCTGAAGGAAATCAGCCCTGAGTGCTCCCTGGAAGGACAGATCCTGAAGCTGAGGCTCCAAGACTTTGGCCACCTCATGGGAAGACAAGACTCCCTGGAAAAGACCCTGGTGTTGGGAAAGATGGAGGGCACAAGGAGAAGGGGACGACAGAGGACGAGATGGCTGGACAGTGTACTCGAAGCTACCAGCATGAGTTTGACCAAAGTGCGGGAGGCAGTGGAAGACAGGAGGGCCTGGCATGCTCTGGTCCAGGGGGCCACGAAGAGTTGGACACAACTAAACAAAAACAAAGCCAGGGTCAGCAAACTTTTTCAGCAGGGGGCTGGTCCACTATCCCTCATACCTTGTGGGGGGCCGGACTATACTGCATACAGAAGCAATGTACACAGGTCAATACATTTGCAGGATTCTAGAAATACTTGTAATGATATTATGAATGGACAATAAGTAATTTCAATGATTTTTTAATTTGAAATGGACATGCGAAATGATGATAAACAATGGCACCAGGGTAGGGACTAGGGGGAAGTCAATTATTTTTTCTTTATGTTATGTACTATTGTTATTATTTATTTTTGTTATTTCGGGGGAATTAATAAAATATTATACAGTGGTACCTCAGGTTACATATGCTTTAGGTTACAGACTCCACTAACCCAGAAATAGTACCTCGGGTTAATAACTTTGCTTCAGGATGAGAACAGAAATCGTGCTCCGGCGGCGCAGCAGCAGCAGGAGGCCCCATTAGCTAAAGTGGTGCTTCAGGTTAAGAACAGTTTCAGGTTAAGAACGGACCTCTGGAACGAATTAATTACTTAACCCGAGGTACCACTGTATTCTGAAGGGGGGGAAATGAATAAATTCCTATGGTCCACAAATAACCCAGAGATGCATTTTAAATAAAAGGACACATTCTACTCATGTAAAAACACACTGATTCCTGGACCACTCATGGGCCAGATTTAGAAGGCGATTGGGCAGATCTGGCCCCCGGGCCTTAGATTGCCTACCTATGCCCTAAGCTACTGGAGATAATGGGGCCCTTTATGTGTCCAGCTGTCCTGTGTCAGCAACAAACGGTCGCTGTTTTTTGTGTTGAATAGATGCTATACCAGGCACCCCCAAACTCAGCCTTCCAGATGTTTTGGGACTACAGTTCCCATCATCCCTGACCACTGGTCCAGTTAGCTAGGGATGATGGGGGTTGTAGTCCCAAAACATCTGGAGGGCCAAGTTTGCCTGTGCTATTCGGTTATTTATGGACCTAAAGCCATTTGCACATGCAGAATGTAGGCATCCTATATATATAGAAATGAGCAAACCAGTGATATTTTGGGGAACAGGCTAGCAGGCGGGACTCATTACTGACATCATAGGAGCCTACACAACACAAAACACTGTTGCTGTATGTACGTTTTATTTTATTTGTTTTTTATCTTATATTTTGGAAATGTACATTCAGTGTTTGTTTTTTCTTTAAAAAATTTTTGGGAGCCCCCAAGAGAGTGGGACCCTAAGCTATAGCTTGTTTAGCTTATACATCAATCCGGCCCTGAGCTGCCCTCTGGGACTTGGCTTGTGGGGAGAAATCTTAATAATAATAATAATAATAATAATAATAATAATAATTTATTATTTATACCCCGCCCATCTGGCTGGGCTTCCCCAGCCACTCTGGGCGGCTTCAAAAAAATATATTAAAATACTATAATACATCAAACATTAAAAGCTTCCCTAAACAGGGCTGCCTTCAGATGTCTTCTAAAAGTCTGGTAGTTGTTGTTCTCTTTGACATCTGGTGGGAGAGTGTTCCACAGGGCGGGCGCCACCACCGAGAAGGCCCTCTGCCTGGTTCCATAGCAAGTAAGCAGACTCCAAACATGGTAGAAGAGCCCAGTGGTTAGATCCCCGCCCAACCAGAAAGCACTGGAGGGGGGGGTGGACTGGTGAGCAGCCGGTCTGTTTTTCAGTCCGGTCTACCTCGCTGGGTCGGCATGAAGATGGAACAAGGGATTGATCCGCCTTCCTTGGAATTCCAGCAGGCAGCGGGAAGAGAAATGGAGCACAGCTGAGAAAACACCCTCCCCCTTTATTAACTTTGCTAAAGGTGGAGTTAGATGAGTAGCAAAGGCAGAACCAGGTCGAGTCTGCTCTACAGGGACAGCTGCCCTGCTTCTGCCTTATTCTGCTGCCCTTTTGCAGTTGGAAGCCTCTTAGGGGCATGCTGGGACATGTAGTCCTGCTAAAGCATAGGCACCCCATGGAGACAGTGGTCCGTTTCTTCTATCAAGCACTGCTGAGCAAGCGCAATGGGGCATGCACAGTGACAGCAACTGAAGCCTTTTGGCTGCCCACACTTGGGATCTGAATGTAGTGCATTCGGTATGGAGAGGGCGAGAGATGCCACACGTCCTGATGAGCTCGCCTCCAACAAAAAGAAGACAGTCCTCGTGGAAGCTGCGCAGGGCCATCAACTGCAAAAAGTGCTTCATATTGATTGTGTTGCAAGGCTTAGGACAAGGAGGTCAGACAGTGTGGCTTAAGGCTATGGTGTTAGATTCAGAGCAGGGAGATTTGTAGCTGTTTCTGAACCTCTTCTTCACTGGACCAGTGAAGACCAGGCCACTGGCCCACCCAATATCCTGTTCTCACAGTGGCCCATCAGAAACCCTCAAGAAGGATCTAAGCTCAAGAGCCCTCTCTCCTCCTGTGGCTTGCAGATTCAGAAGCATCGCTGCCTCCAGCCGTGTTTGTGTTCTTATTTCTATTTTGTGTTTTTATATTGCATTTTTGTTATGAAGTGCCCTGAGATTGACAGAGTATGGTCTATAAATTTAATAAATAATAATAATCCTGGTTGGTAGCCATTGACGGACCTCTAGTTCATAAATTTGTCTAATCCTCTTTTATAGCCATCTAGGCTGGTGGCAACTCAGTATGCTTTGCTGTGGCCGAACTGGATTGCACCCAGGGAGATAATGGAACAATTGCCAGCATTGAGCTACGTAAACAAAGGCTTCATGCAGTGGTATGCCAGGTAGTCAGGGCTGCAAATCAATCACTCAATCCACCTTTATCCATGTTTATTCAGAAGTCCCACTGTGCTCAGATTACTCCCACATCAGTGTGCATACAATCACAGCCTGCATTTATCAAGGGCATAAAGCCCCTTTCCTAAGGGAGAATGCTATAGAGGTTGGGGCATTTTGTTTGGAGAAAAGGAAAAGGGAACCTAGGTTAGAAACCTGAACATATCCACCTGCTTAAAAGCCCTACTGAACTTGGACTAGTGCACAAGCGTAGGATTCTGATGCAGAGATGCTAAAATTATGAAGGTTGGGGAATGTTATTAAGTTATATTCCACCTTCTTGCCAAAATGGCTTCTCTGCAGAATAGAAAAGGTTGTTCCCTTTCATTCTGTCACTCACAAGCAATTCAAAATAGAGGTTATGTAATGAAACTGACAGGCAGCAGATTCAGGAAATGCCTCCTTCACCTAATGCAGAATTAGTTTGTGGAATCTGGTGAGTGCTGGACAATTCCTATGCCATTTTCAGCTGAGCAGCAATGAATACAACATACCTGTTACCTGATCGTGTCAGGTTATGGCAGCAGGGAAAACTTGGACCATTGCAACTCTGTTCTCTTTTAGCATAAGGCTGGTTAACAAATGTTCTGGTGGGCTGAATGTGTGGAGACATACAAACAGGTCTAACCATCACACTGTTTAGACCTTTAACCTCCCTCTCCAAATTGTCCATCACCTCTCTAACTACCGTATTTTTCGCTCTATAGGGCGCACCTGACCATAGGGCGCACCTAGTTTTCAGAGGGGGAAATCAAGGGAAAAAATATGATTCCCCGCCCCCCAGCTCTGGGAGCAGCGGACAGGCTGCACACAGCCAGTGCACTTCTCCCAGACCTTCTCCCTGCTTTTGTGGGAGGTGTGGGAATTCCCCCATCTCCCGCAAAAGCCCACAGGAGGGAGAAGGGACTGACTCGGCCAGTCAGTCCCTTCTCCCTCCTTGGGGAAAAGCCTCCAAGAGTGGCACGCTCTTTAAAGGCTGCACGGCTCCTGCGGGCTTTTCTACGAATTCCCCCACCTCATAGAAAAGCCCGCAGAAGCCGCGCACCCTTTAAAGAGCGCACGGTTTTTGTGGGAGGTGGGGGGAAGCGCTGCTTTCCCCCACCGCCAGCCTCAAAGACCGGACTCTCCTGGCTTCAGCGAAAGCAACGCGAAGCCTCTGGAGTGCAGGCTTCGGAGGCTTCACGTTGCTATCGCTGAAGCAAGGTAGCCTACATTTGCTCCATAGGACACACACGCAGGTCTCCTTAATTTTTGGAGGGGAAAAAGTGTGTCCTATAGAGCGAAAAATAGTACTACTGCCTCTGGGGACTCTTGAGGTCTCACAGCTAGCAGGCACCATCGTAGTTCCCTCTAATGGCAAGCTCAGGTGGCTGAGTACAAACAAGTGTGGGGCTGCTAAAAAAAACCACCCAGTTGGTATCAACACACCCAGGTGAATTCTGAGGGATGCAGAAGGACAAATCACTTAAAAAAAACAAAAGAGGGGTACCCCTTTCCCACTTTTTTATTTTAAAAAACCTCAAGCCACAGAATGCAGAGTGCTGGATGGAAAAGAAAACACAGGAAAGGCTGAATTGGCCATTTTAAGGTACTTCTTGCTCAGTGGAGTCATAAAATTGTAGAGTTGGAAGGGACTCAAAATGTCATCTAGTCCAACCCCGTTTTTGCAGGTCCCTTGTTCTCTGCAGGTGTTTGAAGGCGATTTACGCCAGGTGCCATACATCCTAGAGCAACCTTTCTCAACCTGTGGGTCCCCAGATGTTGACTACAACACCCATCACCCCTAGCTAGCAAGGTCAGAGCTCAGGGATGATGGGAGTTGTAGTCCAACATCTGGGGACCCACAGGTTGAGAACCGCTGTCCTAGAGGAAGCTGCCATGACTCAAGTCAGCAGCGGTCTATTGAGTAGCCCAATGTTGTTTCTTGTCTGGCACCAACCTTCCAAATTGATTTCCACTGCTAAGAGGCTTGCTCTCCTGATGCACCTCCCCTCAGAACCCTCCATGCATTATTCCCAATATCCTGGCTGGGCACTTCTGCTCAGTGAGCCTCACTCACCCCAGAAGGGGGAGAGAAGAGTCTTGCAAGGTGAGTCTATTCCCTGCGCTTCGCTTTCAACCTCCAAAAAGTTGCAGGCGAGGAATCTGAGTGAGCTTGGGATAACCAAACATGGGAGTTTTTTTCCACTGACAGGGCATCTTGTTTGTGTAAAACAGCAAGTTTAAATACAGAGAAGTATTTGCTGCCCATCATCCTTATATGTTCCCTTCCCAAGATTTCAAACCACCCACTTTTGAGTCTGGGCCGCTTTTTAAAAAAAAATATTGATGAACACTGGCCAGGGGATGTAAAGGTAAAGGGACCCCTGACCATTAGGTCCAGTTGTGACCGACTCTGGGGTTGCGGCCGAGGGAGCTGGTGTGCAGCTTCCGGGTCATGTGGCCAGCATGACTAAGCCGAGCAGTGCACAGAAATGCCGTTTACCTTCCCGCTGGAGTGGTACCTATTTATCTACTTGCACTTCATGCTTTCGAACTGCTAGGTTGGCAGGAGCAGGGACCGAGAAACGGGAGCTCACCCCGTTGCGGGGATTCGAACCGCCGACCTTCTGATCGGCAAGTCCTAGGCTCTGTGGTTAAACCCACAGCGCCACCCGCGTCCAAGGGATGTACAGACCCTGAATTAATGCAGAATTAATTCCTGCATTGCAGGGGCTGGACTAGATGACCCCTGGGAGCTCTTCCAACTCTACAGTTATACTTTTCTAATTATTATTTTTTAAATAATTTTTTCTATTTTTCTATCACAAGTGTGAGAATTCCTCCCAAACATGCCGCTTTCAGCCACACTTGTAAACTGTCCTGTTATTTGAAAGAATTGCACACGGCAAGAAGGGAATCTCCTCTATTCCGCCGTCCAGATCCCAATCCTTCCCCATACATGGGTGACCTTACAGCAGTGAAGTTCATTTTTTACGACACATCTGAGGACAGAAGCTGTCATGCAGCAGCTGACTGTACACAGCAGGTGCATCATCTCCTTTTCTAAAAAGGCAGCATAAAGCAAAGCAGGGAGGGAAGAGGAGAGGGGAAAACATCTGCCGGGCAGGCTGAGGAGCCCAAGGCCAGCTCCTGGCATAGTGTCATTGCGAGTCCAGGAGTGAGCGGACTCAATCTTCATGTGCTGAAGAGATGGTATAGCAGCTCTAAGCATTCGTCCCAGTGAAACCCGTGTCGAATGTTACAAGATGGTATGTGCAAGATCTTGTCAGCAGGAGATCAAGTGCATCCGTCTGGGGAAGTGTGCATATGCAGAGGAATGCATATATCATAATAATAATAAATTAACAATTCTTATTCACCCTCAATGTTCAACTCCTGGTGCGATGTTGGCTGGGACAAAACGTCTGCAGCAAAGAGCCAACTTTGACCTCCCAAAGCACTTTCTCAAAAGGTTATCCTCCCTGCCTTGCCTCCCTCTTTGAAATCTTTGCTCCAAACAATCCAGCCAGTTAGTGACTGGAACAACTCAGCTATTGAAGATAGTGTTGTTAGCCGCACTGAGCCCGGCTTCGGCTGGGGAGGGCGGGATATAAATAAAATTTATTATTATTATTATTATTATTATTATTATTATTATTATTATTATTATAAAGGAGTGTTATTTGCAGTCTATTTACAGTGCCCAGGAGTAGTCTGGGGGGTGGGCCTTATCGTTTTTTGTTCTTGTTTTCATCACATATTTTGTGCTTTTGTATTGTCTTTTTATGTTGTGGACCACTCTGAGATCTGCGGATGAAGGGTGGTATATGAATTTAATAAACTGTTGCTCTGAATGGGGTCACTGCCTTCTAATAAATTTAAAACAACCTGTTGCTTCATAAAGCAAAGCAGCTAAAGATTACTTTATTATTTCAGCCAGGACAGTTGCCCAGCAGGCTGCACAGGGACTGTTTTTCCTAAGTGGCCACATACAGTGGAATTACAGACCTGATCACAAGTGGAAGAGCGTTGACAAACCCAAGCCAAAACCTTGGGATCACAGCAAGATCAAGACTTACAGAAGAACTCACATGGACAGTGGGTTGCATGCCTGCCATGGGCACGGCCAGCCCACACCTGCTTGCCCATGCTCATACAACAGGCATAGGCAAACTCGGCCCTCCAGATGTTCAGGGACTACAACTCCCATCATCCCTAGCTAACAGGACCGGTGGTCAGGGATGATGGGAGTTGTAGTCCCAAAACATCTGGAGGGCTGAGTTTGCCTATGCCTGGCATACCAACTCTCTTGCTGCAGCGGGTTTGCAACTTCCTGGCTAGACTACTGCATTCCTCTCTGCATGAAGGCACACTCCATTATAGAGGGCAGAAACAGGGCATTTGGCATAGCACACAACCCTTCCTTGTATAAATTTTAATGCTGCGATTGAAAAGAGGGAGGGGTAAAAGGATGCTGGCTACTTTTGTGCTGAAATACTTGAGACGAAGTATTGAGGTCCTGAAGGTGAAGCGTTTGGGGTTAGGAAAGAGGCCTCAGGGGGAATTGCTGCAGAAACTGCTGCCCATTTGGTGTGGGCAACTGTGGTCTAACGTTCTGCTTACACTGCCAGCCTTTTCAGTGAGCAGGAGTTCAGAAAATCTATTTCCAGATAGCGAGAGCTTTTCCCGATGGTCGTTCAGCTTCGGGATTATGAGCTGCACGCCACATGCAATCAGCACAGGCCCCTGTTCACCCTTTGGAAGGGACCGTGCTCACCCCAGTCCCGAGTTCAGTTCCGCCTTGGTAAAGAAGCCACGCTTGGGTCAAGCACACACACATACACAGACAGCCATGGGTTGGCAATACTTTTTTTTTTTTTCGTTTCGTTTAAACTACATTACATACAGAAACTTCAAACAAACGCAGACCAGATAAAGGAACAAAAGAAATCATTCCCAACAACATTTAAAACCGTCCCTCATTTTTTAAAAAGCCATTTCGGTATCATGTGTAGTGCTCGCAAAAATGGGGAAGACACAAGGTGGGACGGGCGGCAGCGGCAGAAGCTTATGGCCAGGTGCCCCCATAGCTGTTACGCTGGAGCAGCTGCAGCCCCCTGCCCCACATCTCCTTGGCCAGCCTGCAGGGTGGAGAGATGGAGGGGGTGATGACAGAAGTGGCAGCCTTCCGTTATACAAGTGCCTGGAGACTGACACTGCCCTTCCCACTCTCTTCTGGTTTCAAGCCGGAGCTTCCAGCTGGATTCCAAGGTCCAACAGAGAACCCCTCTTTCTTTCTCTCTCTCTCTCTCTTTCTCCACAAAAAAGAAGAAGAAAAGATCAACAGGAACACAAATAATGAAAAATCAGGCCAAGTACAACGGACATACCATCTTGCAAACAAACCATTAGTTTTCTTTTAAATTATTTTAATTCTACATTCGCTAGTTAAATAAATTACCCACAGTGAATACTGTAAGGAGGTTTGTGGTCTGCCAGTCCTTCAGGCCCTGGCATGGATAAGCATGCTACAATCTTTAGGCGTCTAGCACAGAACTAGACAGATAAGGCTCAGCTACCAAGTAGAAGTTGGACAGAGTCCCATAGTGAGGACAGGGCAACCCAGGAGGAGGAAGAGGAGGTGGTGGTGGTGGTGTGAGGCAGAGAGGATGAGAATGAAAGGAAGGGAAGCAAAAATGCTGGCAGTGGCAAGCCTGGCAGGGAGATATGTCCAAGGAGGACCCCCCCCCCAATCACACAAATGGTTCCCAGCAGAAGATCAGAAAGTCTTAACATGCTTCTCATGTCAAGCCCTGGGAAAACTTCCTCAGCTTCCACTTTCAAAGTGCTTGTCCTTCACTACATACAGATTCTTGCGGTGGCCACAGTTGCTCTCTTCATTTCAGGGGAGGGAGAGCTCTGCAGCCAATTCCATCCCTCACTTGGCTCTCAAGGAGAATTAACCACTGCCACGATGCCATCATGCCTAAACAACAGCCTCTCAAGAAACAAGGAGGGTCCCTTCTGTCCCATGAGCCACTGCTGTTCCGACACATTGCCCCCTCCCTCCCAGAAATACTGGAGAAGTCAGAAGCTTGGCAAATAGATAATAGATTCTTGCAATAACCGTTGGGAGGGGGAAGAACTGCCTTCAATTATACAGGAAAAAGGGAAATGATGTCTACCCATGAACCGCTCCCAATGGGTAACTTCGAAGTTAGCTCTTTGCCACTGGCTAGACTGAGATGATCAGCCACTAAATGTCTTAGCAGAGGAATCTGCTGGGGAAGGAAGAATGTGGCAGCTGGTCTCTTTTTAGGAGGTAGATGCCAAATGTATTGAAGTGTCTGGATGGGAGAACTCACACCCAAGATATCCCAACTCTGGAAAGGAGCCGAGAGGTACAACCACCAGGCTACAGCTTGTTTGCAGCACAATTCAACTGCACTTCATTCAAAGTTACGACATCACAAATTCCTCTAGACCTTCGCTCCAGTCGTCAGTAGCCAACTCTGTCTCCTCTATTCCTAACTAGAGCAAAAGGTCTCTTTTTTTTTAAAAAAAAAGCAGCAACAGGAGACATACAGATGACCCAGTAGAAAAAGTCCACACATGGAAGACTCCATGGGTAGCATTCAACTAAGTTTTAGAATAGACCCACTGAAATTAAAGAACATAACTAGGTTAGACCCATTAATTTAAACAGGTCTGCTCCAAGTAAAACAAATTTGAATATCTCTCAAGTGCATTCTGAAAATATTGACAGATGTTCTCTGGTAGGATCTAAAGGGAGGGAGAGGAAGAGGCTCCACTCAGTTTGCCATGTTCTGAATCTCAAGGATCAAGCCCATTTCGCTTCCCACACCCAAGTGGGATGCCAAGCAAACCCCCTCTTTCCACCGGTGTTCCTCCAGACACTTCCATCTCTTGAGAGAGAGGTACAGTGCTGCCTATTGGACAAGATGGTTCACAATCTCATCTTCCTTCTCTTCCCATCCCCAGGATTGTGTTCCGTTTCTTATGAGAGGGGTCTGAAGTCCTGCTAAGAACACCTTCCTCCTAACTACCATGGTAGCTCTTCCAACATCCAACCGGTAAGAGCTACTCCCAAAGATGCTTTTGCATCCAAGTTACATGGCCACATACCAAACATCAGGGTCTGGGAAGCTCTAGACATAGGCATCATCAGAAACTTTTAGTTTCCATTGCTAGCCTCTGTGGGAACTGATGTTGCCTTTTCAATCTACATGAGGACGAGGTCTGAGTTTTCCTACGGCCTTCCAGAGACGGGCTGCAGGAAAGGCAGGCCCATTGAAAGCATTCCTTCTTCTGCAGTTTCCTTGTATATCACTTCTACTCATAAGGTTAATGCTGAAGCCAGTCCCTGGAAGCATGACAAGCAGATTTCTAACCTCTGCATTAGTGTATACATAAGCTCCTTCTACAAGTAAAACTTTGGGTGTGTGCATTTATTTCCAGAGCAACCACAGTTACACGAGTAAAGTAGGGAAGAAGTATTTCAAGTCTAGACCTGCTCCAGTTTAAGGATTAAGTGATGTGCAAATTCTGGCTATTATTTAGAGGTTGCAGTCTTGAAATCTGCTCCACCATAAAAGGATCCATGAGCTTTAGTTCCCTGCCATCCATGTCAGGACAAGCTACAAGCTTCCTCGATCCACATGTTCTGCACTTGAGCCCAGAAACAGCCTCTTCGTTCCAAATACCTGAGAAAGTGCTCAGTGCTGGTTTGCCTTCCCAAATACAAGGAAGACAGTTCCATGCACACACAGGCATCTAAGGGGCAGTCTTGTTCCAAGTGTTTTGAGCAAGTGCGCTGCCCTACACAGACCATTTCAAAGGCTGATCTTGCAGGCTGCCAATTCTCAAAAGCGCCCATTACAAGAAGTTGCCTGGAAGGGGGGCTTTAGCATGCAGCCTGCTTTGTGGAGATCTTAAGAACTAGTTCCTGGTTCAGAGTCCTTGCAATTAAAACACCTTAGGACAAGAGAGACATAATTTTGGCTTTGGCAACCCTCAACTGGTAAAACAAAAACAAAACCCTGCCTAGTTGGTCAGTAATTCCTAATCACCAGCTAAAACAAACAAACAAGCCACAGCTGTATGCATGTCTGAAAAGCTCTTCCTCTGAAGCTCACAACTGTTTCAGATATTCCATATATCCCACCCATGCTGTTCAGGAAAGAAATTCTGCCTTCACATTCCCATCAGACAGGACTGATATAATATGGGGCAACTCCTTTGCTGAACAGTTTAACATGCCATCAGCTGGAACATCCTGCTAAACAGCTTGCCAACCTTCAGTTCTCGTTATCCCTGGGCACTTTGCTTTTTCTAAACACATGCTAAGACATTCTCCTACTCTGGGACTCCCAAGAGCATGTGGCCTGCTAAAATGAATGTGGCCCAGGCAGTCACCAGGAGCTTTTGCTGCCCTGCCAGGACAAACACAAGACGGGTGTCTACATACCTGGCATGGCACAGTGTGCAGCTTGGTGGGTCAGAGTGACAACAGACCAGCCTACTCCTGGGACATCGCAGACTAATTCCCCACATTTCTAAAGACACTTCTTTGACTATCACCTGCCACCACTATGACCAGGAGGCTGAAGGGAGAAAGGAGGACATTAAAACGGGGGGGGGGGGAGAATGGGGACTGCTTTGCTACCCTTTTAACAGCAATAAGTCCCAAGGAGGACAGCACCTGCAGCAAATTCTCACGTTTTAAAAAACATACCTGATCCAATTAGTCCATATAAAGCATACATTGCCACCAAAAGTAGCTTCCTTTAAATAAAAAAATGGCATGAGGATGAGGGGGAAGGAGTCAAAAGGAGAGGGAAGAAAATCATCTTGGATGTGCAACGTAACCTATTAGTTCCTCATGATACAGTCTTCATCCACCACCAATTCCCCCCACCCCAGTTAAAAATATGTTTAAGAGCATCAAGCAAAATATCCCTGTAGATCTCGTTGAAATTTGGTGAACGGCCACGCTATCCTCATCCATATATCTATATATATATATATTACATACATAAAATCACATTGTAAAATTGCATAATTACTAGAAGAGCCTGTTAACTCATTTGCACAAGAAAGAAAGAAAGATTTTTTCAAAGTATTGGGAAAGTTCCCAAAACAGACAGAATAAATCACCCTGCATTCCGAGAAGTCTGCACTGATTTGGGTCAGTTCTATGTAGGTTCCTATCTAGTCTGTCAAGATCTCAAGCCTGATGGTGGGGGGACTGGGGTGGAACAGAAGGAACAGGGCAACGCCGGGACCTCTCTGGATTCTCTCCTCGCGAAGTGCAATTCAAGCCATGTTGAGGATGCTACTTCCTGCCGGAAAGGAAGAGCCAGCAACTTTTCCATTTGTCATCATTAACCTTCTATTAATCCTGACTTCATTTCAAACGCTTCTTCACCAGCCAGCAGCTGAACCGTACGGAAAAAGTTGGGGGAGGGGGATGATTTGAACTACTGATACACAAATGCAAGATTGGTGAGCCCGCTACTCATTCATGCCACAAAGCACCCAGTACACTATTATCTCCCCTCTCTACAGAACTTGTTAGAATGTGGCATTTTAGCCCAGTTAGAAGGAGCCTGGCAAAAAGCCCCTTGCCTGGGAAGGGCGGGGGTCTCTGAAGATGACTTGGTTATCTGAGAATCTCCCATTTGTTTTATTCCAGTAAATCGAAGACAGAACCCACCACTTCCAGATTCTGCCCAATTCTTGCTAATATTATTCAAGCCAGAATGTCTCCCCACCAGGGCAGGAGGACACAGTGAAGGACCTTAACTCCGCCACCCAACCGCCCTGACACTACATTGTGGAGATCACACACAATCATGACACAGATGCAGCCTTTTCACAATGTATTGATTGGTGGTTGCCAGCTTGACGCTCTCAAGCCTCGTCAGTACCCTGCACCGAGCCGGTTCCCCAGTCGCCTATTCCTGGCAGAGATGGAGAGAGAGACGAGGAAGGTAGCGGCCGCTCAAAGCTGTTATATACCACACATGCAAAATGTTCTCTTTAAAATAATCAAATAACTGTGGAATCATAAAGGGGTCGAGGCAGCCGTTCGAGGTAACTCTGGTTCAGTGGTGCACGCTTTTTCTCTCTCACCCTCTCATTCTCTCTCTCGGTCACTCCTGGAAAAGCCAAGCTTTGCTTTACGCTTACTTCTGTATCTGGAATATAAAGAGACGCAGGTTGATGTTCTTGGCAGCCAGCAATTTGTTACATTCCACAGAGTCTATGATGGGGAGCGGCACGTAGTCCGTTTCGTTGTTCTCGTTGGTAAAGACAAAGTGATAGATCACAGGGTTGATTTTCACGTCATCGTAAGGTCCTTTGAGCAGCAGGAACGAGCACTCCATGGGGGAGTTGATCTTGCTCTTGAGAATGAGCTGGAAGGAGAGAGTCCGCTTGCACGACAAGTTAGGGTTTCGTTCCGAGTCGTTAACTCGAGCCTTCAATACCCAGGTCTGGTTCAGCACCGTGAACCGCGGAGTCTCGTAGTAGAGGCGGGTGATGAAGTCATCTGTTCGGTAAGGACGGAACTGAACCTCTGCAAGAGAGCGAGAAGAAGGGGGTTGGGGGTGTGTGGAAGAAAGGAGACACACAGTTAAACCAGAGAAGCTGGCAGCAGAAACAAACAAAGCTCAAGTTACCTGTAGCTACTGTGAGGGGCCTTCTTTGCCAGGACGTAAGGAGACAACAAGGGTGAGAGTAGCCATTCAGAGCTAGTTAGGGGGAGGAAGCAACTTGGCTTCTTGGAGGGAAGGGAGTAGGGAAGAGGAGAAAATGAGATAAAACATCAATGCATTTTAACACTTAAAAACCACTACACAGTTTCATCATTGCTTAAGTTTGTGGGGGGGGGGAGGGGGAGGGGGAGGGAGGAAGAGAAGTGGCAAGGAAGCTCAAATGTGAACAATGCAACCACTGTTACTACGAAGCTGCCTGTCTGGAGCCACACTGCCTGAAGGAACCCTGTGGGAGCGTCAGGAGTAACCAATCCAAAAATCACCACTCCAGGATGGGAGGCGTCTGGAAGCAAGAGGGTTTCTGCTTCACGTTCGTTTATCGCAGGACATGGAAGGTGCTATCACCGAAGCATCTTCAAGTCTTCTGGTCTTGCCCTCCATTCTTTGCATGATGCTGCCCCACTGAATAAGGAGCATTTCCTCAAGAGGCCACCAGCAGCGGCTTGTGGCGCACAATCACATCACAGCTCTAAAATTCAGACTTTAGGTCTAGGGCCAGACCCTTTGCAGCACCACACTGGAGGCCTCTTCAAGTACCCGATTAAGAATTCTTGGGCCACTGACAGGCAGCGAAGCCAACTCATGCGCCATTCAGAATTGTAGGAGAAAGGCCGCTTGTTCCAGATTCATTATGAGTGTCCATAACAACATACGGGTGCATAAAAACCAAGTCAGACAATGCAGTTCATGTAACACAGCACCTTTATTTTATTTGCATTAACGATACAGATCTGTAGATGGCACAGTTAGGTATCACCACAATGCAAACCAAGAAACAGGGAGTGGGGTGGATGAAGAAGAAAGCCTTCAGATTTTCACACAGTGCAGAAAATCCTGGGGTTAGATACATGAAAGACAGAGAACAGTACACTGAATCATTGAAAGCTCTATGCAATTTAGCACAAGTCCAGTGTCAGTCTCTTAAAACCCTTCTCCAGCAGAGTCCACAGTGCTACGAAGTGCTGTGTTTTGTTCAAGTATATCAAGATTGTTGGCTCAGTGTTTTAAAAGTCTCTGGTGTACAAAACCCATGGAATCTCACAGAAACTCAGGGACAGGGAACCTCTGTGTACATTTTTGCATTCTTCGGTGTTTCCGGGGAACGGCAGCAACACCTGGACAAAGGAGGTGATGGAGTTATTCAAGCCACACAATCAGCCCGACTCAGCACTTTTGATCTCTCTGGACAGAGGCCGCCTCTTTTCTAAAGCAGAGGAAGATCTCCACCCCTCTTCTCTCATGGGCAGAGGCTGCGCAGCGTTCAAGGACACTGGGCAGGTGAGCGCTACCCTCAGCAGCCAGCTCTCAACCTGTGCAGGTTGAACCCACCACCCTTGCCCTCAGCACTGCCATGCGGGCACTGCCTAGCTCTTCAGTAGAGCCGTTTTCTTGCGGTTCTCAGATCTGGCACCACCAGGGTGTCCAACTGAACTGTCTGCCACCCCCAATTCCGGCTGCTTTGCCCGGACAACAAGGAACTTCTCAGGAGGGAGGCACTTGGCCACCTTGCTCCACATCCCAAGTTCACCAGGACTCTTATTGTCGCTTTGCTTTTTCAAGCTCCAAGCACCTTTTCTAACTTAGCCAAGACAAGCAAAATCCTCTTTGCAGGTTGCAGCACTTCCTGGGGCAACAGAGAAAATCCACTACTTCTCAGGACTGGAGACAACAGGGTAAACTCATTCAGGTCCTCTCTGCAGGAAAGGTGAACATTTACAGCAAAACAAAGGAGGTTTCAGTATCTATTTTCCCACCCCCAATCAATAAACAGTGATTTTTCCACACATTATGCTGAACATGTTGCCAAGACTACTTCAGGAGTCATACCAACGGAGTCAGAGGCTTACCTGGAAAAGCAGTTTAGTTCTATCAGGATAAAATGACAGCTTCCTCCCTAACCTTGAAGATTTACCTTTATGGTTCCCCCACTTAAGGGGGAAAACACTTTGCTGCTAGGTCAAGAAAACCAGGAAAGGGCTCCACGTCGGGAAAGGATGACAATGTTTCAACCTCTTTGGAAAAGGGGTTGGATGGAAAACTCCCAAAGTTTTCAAAATACGTATAGCAACCACATGAACAACCAACTGTCAGAATAGTAATCAAAACTTAAGCTGGAAGGTGCAATAATACTTCATTTCGCAAAGAATAGATTTCATGTAGAGTTTGCAACCTAAGTAACATGGATATTAATACACCAAATTCCCAACCAAACTGGATGACTGACAAAGGGCAATCAATATTAAAACACTGTCCCGTCCCCGTCCCCCCGCCCACTGTCCCCAACCCCATACAAAGCAACAGAACCAACACTGGTTTTCGGCCTTAGTCTGAGACCTGGCTCATCAGCCCCACAAATGCAACTACAGCGCCTTACCTGGAGCTATGAAAGGTCCTTCTTCCACGCGACATCAATGCTGCACAGTGGAATAATCAGCAAAGAAGAATGCCAAAGAAGCAGTCAGTTCTGCTCAAGAAGATAGTCTCTGAGCGCGTGGCTCAGGGACCAGAAGCTGTGCACAGACTGTGCAGCTTGTGACCACACACACACACACGGTCACTTTTCTTCCCAGGCCCTCAGCATCATGTAAAACATTTCTCACACACACACACACAGAGAGAGAGAGAGAGGGAGGTTCACCCTTAAACCTGAACTCTCAAATGGACAAGGAGGTTTCCTGGGGCAGACATTTTGTGCTGTAGCCCTGTCTGATCAGCAAAGTCTCGCTCTTCTGATCTAGAGGAACAGTTGCTGAATGTTTATTTAATGAAAACAAATTAATAAATGTTGCATAAGAGAAACACGACTATCAATAGACAAATGGCACTAATGTACCAAGGGGGGGGGGGGAAGCAAGGAATAAGCAACCCAGCATCAATCACAAAAGCTCTTTTTATCTATAGCCTGATCAAATCCCAGCAATTACCTGTATAGCCAATCTTCTCAAAGCTGAGCAGGCCAAATATGCTGTTGTACAGCTGCATCTCCTTTTTATGCGTTTGGTCCATTTCATCCAGAATCTCCATCAGCTCATTCCCCGTCTTTGTTGGGTGTGTGCACTCTGCCTCGTGTACAGTCAGCTCGTGGAAAGGGCCTTGCCAGGGGCACCCAATCCGCTTGTACTTGCACCGACTAACTCTGCAGGCGGAAAGGAGGGCAAAACTCAAATGAGCAGCTGTTTCGAGTAGGATGCCAGGGCGGATGGAGGTGGGGTGGCACACTGCGCAGCAATGCTTGCGGCAAAAAGTAGTCCCAAAAAGGGTTGGAATTCCAACCCTTGATATGAAACTACCAGACCCCTTTTTCTCCCCCAGGACAGCTGCACTGACCACAGCTTCCCAGCACAGATGTTACTAACAGGTATCAGAACAGAAAAGCTGTGCCTTCATCGCCAGGAAAGGGCTTGTCGATAGGACACAAATAAAATGTTTCATCACTGAAGAACAAGACCAGACATTTTAAGTCATCTCATTACATTACCATTCCTCTCGCCCCCATGGCCAAGGCAAGGCCACTGGTCTTTATACCACCTGCTCTGGCACCCTAAATCATGGGCTGCCAGCCTTTTTGTACCTGTGGGTCCATTTCAAAACTGGAGAAACCGTCATGAACAAAGACATGCCTATTTACCCTGGCATTTGGCTTTTAATTGGGGCCCTCTGGTATGATCATACCCTAAACCTTGTATTGGCTTTCATCTTGGGCAGGGTAGAAGTCATCCTTTTGGTGTTATTGAAGTATGAACACTTTTAATCATTAATGTTCTTTCATCTTTTCAATCTTATTTTAATTTTTTTGTATTCTGCATGCATTTATAACTGTAAGTTGCTTTGAGCCATTTTATGTAGTAAGCGACATAAATGCTCATCATCATCATCTTCATCACTACCCTACAGTTTTCTATGGAACCGTAAGATGGGTAGCGCGCGCACACACACACACATCAAGAGTGTTCCTGCAAAAGATTTGTACAATACATATTAAGCACAGAACCCCAACTTCGCTGACGACTAGAGGGAGTGCCCCTTTTTCCTGTCGGCACCATTCCTGCCCATCCCATACCATCATAGCAAACTGCCTTGGATTCAACAGCAACTCTTTGGTAAATGGCAAGAAGAGCCCTTTACCTGTCCTGGCATTCTTCTTTCTGATGCCTCTCCAAAAGAGAGCGAGGAAACTGACGCATGCAGAAGCCACACTCCGACGGCAGCTCGCTCACTGCTTTCTCTACGGCAAGATTTCGGCAGCAGAGGCTCTTGCTGATCTCGCAGCGACAATTTGGGCAAGTGGCTTGCTCCTCTTTCAGCCGGGCATCTGCCAGCAAGTGGATGAAGCACCCAGCACACATTAAGTGACCGTTTGTACACTGCGAGAAAAAGGAAAACCAGAACTTCAGAGGTTTTCTAGAACTGCAGAAGATTCACTCAATCCCTGTGTCATGCTTGAGTTCTACGTAGCTTATATCATTTATACTTCCATTCTTCCTTGCCTACATATTAATGCTACTAATACTACTACTACTAACTTATTATTTATATCCCGCCCAGCTGGCTGGCTTTCCCCAGCCACTCTGAGCAGCTCCCGACCGAATATTAAAAACACAATACAGCATTAAACATTAAAAACTTCCCAGTGTGGTGTAGTGGTTAAGAGAAGTGGACTAGTAATCTGGTGAACCGGGTTCGCTTCCCTGCTCCTCCACCTGCAGCTGCTGGGTGACCTTGGGCCAGTCACACTTCTCTGAAGTCTCTCAGCCCCACTCACCTCACAGAGTGTTTGTTGTGGGGGAGGGAGTGAAAGGAGATTGTTAGCCGCTTTGAGACTCCTTAGGGTAGTGATAAAGCGGGATATCAAATCCAAACTCTTCTTCTTCTCCTCTTCTAAACAGTTCCCCATTAAAAAAACATTCAATTCTCTACACTTTAAAAAAAATTATTTGCTCAAGAAGCCCCTTCATTGCATTCATCACCTCTAGTGAGAAAAAGAGCAAGGACGGAAATGACTTAGAATACAGTTGTCCTCTCTATTTAGGCAATCATGGCCCAAGGCCAGCATACTTGCTTCAGACCCAGCCACTCTGCAAGCTCAAGGAGGTCCATTCGTAAACTGTTCCAGAGCAAGAACCCGAGAAGCATTCCTTTCAAACATGCAGAGGACAATGTTCTCAGCCCACCACACAACTCAGGGACCTGAAGGTGATTTTGTAAGCTGCAAATGAGGTGAGAAAGACTGTACAACACTTTCCAAAAATAGTTGTGCCTTCAAATCGGCCAAATACATTCAGGCTAGGCAAGCCTGCTGTCCTCAGGCAATCAGTCTCAACAGGTACAGTTTACTTACAGTCACCAAACATACAGCTGGGAGTCATCTAGTCAAGTGCAGAACATCTGATAACAGAGATGCCTCTTTTATCCACCTTCCTTAATTTCTTGCCAACTTAAAGAGCCCCATCTCAAGTGTGTTTATCCTCCCATTCATTCAGATACAGACCATCCTCAAAGAAGAAAAGTGATCTGCATAGACCGCCCTACACTTCAGCTGCAATCCAAAGACACACTTCTTTAGGATGAAACCCCAGTGAACACCGTGAGACTTACTTCTGAGTGAATGTGAACAGGACTGTGCTGTAAGATACCTACCTACAAGAGGTTCAGACAATTCTATTGCTTACTACATACATATTTAGCAGTTTCCAATCTGAGCCTGATGAGTTTGTGCACATGGATAAAATCCCACTACTCAGAATTTGAGGGCAGGTTTGCAAACCACTACTGTGAGTCTAGGCAATAATCTCTTTAATGTACCAGACTGATATACAATCTTTTCTTCCAAGGAGCTCCTTTTACTCAGTCATTATTTTATGCTATTTTCATATCACAGCAATGCTAATGCACAAACATCACTATATTTTCTGCCCTAACGCAAAACCAGGTGAAGGATAACAACCAAAAGAACTGAATCATCCCTTTATGGGGTTTTTAATAAACAAGGCTTTGTCCGTGGAAGCACAATTGTGCCCTGCATTTAACAGACCTGTCTTTCCAAGTCCTCATGAGGAGGAGGTGGCAGGCGGCTCGGAAAACAAGACCCTGGTTTTTCCTGTTTATTCTCACTCAAAACACCACATGGTGCTTCATAACCCTAATTAGAGAAAAACAGAGCAATTATACTTTCGCATCAACACAGGAAGTGGCTGTCAGTAACAGCACCTACGAGCTAGGATGGTGGAGTCCAAATGTTGGAATGACTGCTACCTATAATCTCAGCCAATAAAGAGGGGGGGGGGAGGCATGAAAAGCCATAGATCATCATTTCACTGCCTCTTTCACCAGTTTGTCTCATAAGTCACATACAAGGCTAAGTACAAGTGCAGTTATACACGAATGCTGGACGGAAGGGACCAAAATAATTCAGCACCTGGCCAACTGCTTCCATCTTGGATTCCTTTAGCCTGCCTTCCTTCAGACTCATCAATGTCTGCTGGCACTTGTGCAGAGATATCAGAGGTGTGTGATGCCTCTTACATCACTTTAAAAAATTTAAATAAAAAGCAAACATACCTGAACGCTGCATTTTCCTCAGCCATACCCCCTCCCTTGGGAGATATTTCTTACTCTTGGGATTTATATACCACTTGATTGTAAGAAAACCTCTAATGCATTCTTAAGTCTACAACTGCCCTCATCCCCGACTACTGGTGAGGCTGCCTGGGGATAATGCAAGTTGTAGTCTGACATTTGGGGACTCAACACTGAAGAACACTGCCTTAGTCTGAGCAACTTCAGCAGACATCTCCCTCTGGCCCAGTATCATTGCTGGTCAATTTACAGGTCTCTTCTTCAAGCACAGATAGAAAATAAATAGCTTAGACCATGCAAGCATTGTAAACTCTGCCTGCCCAGAGTCACTGCTAACCCTGAAGGCACCACGCAACAGCTCTGCTGGATGAGATTCCACTAATATACTCGTGACACAAAAGACAGATATCTTTTTGCCACCACCATAAAAGGAACCTCAAATGGGCTCTAGATTCAGTTAGCTCTCCATCATTGTCTCCCTAATGTTTTATAACTCCCAGAACAGAAACTTGATTTTTCTTTTCCTGTTAGGAATGGAGGGCTCCACCTGCCTCCTGTGCAAGGAGCCATTTCTCCTAAGTAGGTAACAGCATAACAGAAAATACCCCAAAGCAGTTGCTCCAAACCAAGTGGTCTGTAGGCTGAAGTAAAATGAAGGCACAACACCTGAAGGACAAATACAGTGGTGCCTCGCAAGACGAAAAGAATCCGTCCCGCGATTCTCTTCATCTAGCGGTTTTTTCGTCTTGCGAAGCAAGCCCATTGACGGCTTAGCGGATTAGCGCTATTAGCAGCTTATCGGCTTAGCGGATAAGCGGCTTAGAAAAGGGGGGGGGAGGGGAAAAACCCGCAGGAACTCGCAAGACATTTTCGTCTTGCGAAGCAAGCCCATAGAAAATTCATTTTGCGAAGCACCTCCAAAATGGAAAACTCTTTTGTCTAGCGAGTTTTCCATCTTGTGAGGCATTCATCTTGCGGGGCATCACTGTACAAATAAATAACTCTGTGCAGAGGGGCTGCACAAAACCACGTTCTGCTCAATTTAAAGACCAATATGAATTCCCCTGACTGTATTGGCCAGGAATTCATCAGAGAGAGAGAAACTAGAGCAGTAAGTAAAAATCCTCCTTGGCACGAAATATACACATCACCACACACTTAAACAGGAACACTGGTATAGCAAAGATTTCACAAGTGACCTGTAAACAAAGCCTCTATGTATTTGCTAACTCCATTTCTACATTGCCAAATAGCAGGCACTCTCTGGGTGGTTTACAAAATAGGCTGGCCCCTCCAAATGCTGTCAGTCTACAGCTCCCATCAGCATGGTCAGGGATGATGGGAATGATAGTCCACCAATATATCAAGGGTCATGGGTTAGCCACCCAGGTTAGAACCATAAAATACAAGGATAAAACCATGTGAAAACATACACAGAATAAAGCCAAAGCAAAACCAACAGTATTGCAAAGATCTTTTCTTTAAAAGGCAACCCATTTTTAAAGCTGAAGGACTAAAAAGCTTGGGGAAATTAAGAAAGGTTTTCATCCGACAGAATCATCCAGAAAAGGGCCTCAGAAGACGATATTATGGTACATGTGGGCATATATGGGCGGAGGCTGGCACTCCTTGGCCACAACCTGTTTTTGACTTTAATACCAGCATTATGAAATGGGTCGAGGAATGGGCAGCCAGTGAAGATAACAGAGCATAATATTAACCATCATGATGCCTATTTTGAACCAACTGAAACATCTGGAGGTTTTTTAAAGGCAGCCGCACGCATGACGCATCGCAGTATTCCAAAACGGTGATGACAGAATGTGGGTAATGGTGGCAACGCCGTTTCTATCAAGCTGATCTATCAACCACAGCCCTAAGACGATGAGAGAAGGCCACCTATGTATCCAGCAACAGTACAGTGGTACCTCTGGTTACGTACTTAATTCGTTCTGGAGGTCCGTTCTTAACCTGAAGCACCACTTTAGCTAATGGGGCCTCCCACTGCCGCTGCACCGCCGGAGCATGATTTCTGTTTTCATCCTGAAGCAAAGTTCTTAACCCGAGGTATTATTTCTGGGTTAGCAGAGTCTGTAACCTGAAGCGTATGTAACCTGAAGCGTATGTAATCTGAGGTACCACTGTACTAGGTCCAAGAGCACCCCCAAACTACAAACCTAATTCTTTAGAGCAGAGTTGGCTAATGACCCCATTGGCCTCCAGATATTGCTGGACTACAGTGTGGACTGAGTCTCCGTTTACTGACCCTCATTCAGTATACTACATTAAGTTAGCAAGGTGGGCATGATGTCATTCACCCAAGGATTCTCAAAGAGGCATCTAGGCTAACGTTACCAGATGTCCCCGTTTCCTGGGGACAGCCACGGATTTACAAATCAGTCCCCATACAAAATCCATTGGAGTTGAAAAGTGTCCCCGGATTCATTGAAAAAATCTGGTAACCTTAATCTAGGCAATCATCAGACAACAGGTATGGCATTCCTGGGGCAACAGCTACTAATGACAGAGTAAAGAAGGTCAAGTATACTGCAGAGGCGCACAACCTCTCAACAGGATGAAGTCACCAGAGACAGCATCACTAACAGAGCCAAGCAGGATCTGACATCACAATATGGCTGGGGGAAAGCAGGGGCACACAATAGCCCTGCTTAGGCCACGCAGGTGTAGTCAGGGGTTTCAATGTGGAAACCCCGGGTTCAAACTTCACTCTGATGATTTCAACAAGTCACTATCCCTTGGCCCAACCCACCACATAGAGTGCCTAAAATGTCAGCTGTAGGCTACTTGGAGAAAGGGGAGGGAGGCAAGTCGCATTAATAAATCTGTTAGAGAGCCCCTTGCCTTTAGCTGCTCCTCTTCATTTACAAATCAACTACCTGGAAAGAGATTGTGGCAGCTGGAAGACCTGGGTATACAACAAACTAGGATAGGAAAATGGGGTATAAAACACACACACTCCAAGCAAAGCAGGATAGATGCATCATGTACTGCAATGATCAAAGTAACATGTCAAGTTAAGGAGACACTGACTACATTCGTCTATCAAGACATATTCCCTTCAGACACTCATGCAAGGTTACAGATGCTTCTGGCAGCCTGGGAGACCTTTCAGTCACCTCCTGGAAGTTCAGTCTAAACCCTGAATCCATCTACCTGGCAGCAGAGCAGAGCACAAGAGCTGCGGCAGACAGGCAGAATTCCTAGAAACATTTCAGAGAAAAATGATGAATGCAATATGATCATGAAACGTCAAGTCCTGACAAACTAACCTCTCAACAAGCCCACACAGCTGCCAAGGCCTATGCTTACTACTGTAGCAAACCCTGAGTTGGGGGAGGGAATAACTCAGTAGAAGTGCTTCTGCCATTTCGTAAGCTGAAGGCACTCAAGAAACCTCTCCCCTCTTTTTCTGAGTCTAGACAACATCGGTAGGCTCCTGCAGCATTTAGGCAGGGGCTCAAACCCCTATTCAGTGAAAGAATCAACAGAAACACTTGACTATAATAGGCAAGTCTCTCAGCCTCAGTTCTGTTGCCTGCAAAATATGCCATTATCTGCATACTGTACAGTGGTACCTCGCAAGACGAATGCCTCGCAAGACGAAAAATGCGCAAGATGAAAGAGTTTTCCGTTTTTTGAGTCGTTCCGCAAGATGAATTTCCCTATGAGCTTGCTTTGCAAGACGAAACGTCTTGCGAGTTCTTGCGAGTTTGTTTCCTTTTTCTTAAAGCCGCTAAGCCGTTAATAGCCGCTAAGCCGCTAATAGCCGTTCTTCGCAAGACGAAAAAACCGCAAGACGAAGAGACTCGCGGAACGGATTAATTTCGTCTTGCGAGGCACCAGTGTATTTCTATTTGCAACCACCTAGCTCTCAGGACTGCTGTGAATACAAAACAATCTTCCAAAGCATTTGCACATCATAGTATAAATGGCACTTATTACACAATTCTTTCTGACACTGAAGCTCTTCGGGAAGGGCAAGTTTGCCTGAACACTCAAAGCATTCAAGGCTACCTACCAGCCAGGACTGTATCCTGCAACAAATCTGTTTACACTCTCAGGGCATAGCCCCTTCCTGTTTCTAAGCTGCTTGCACAATTTGCATGGGAAGGAGCTTTGCAGTAAAACCCTCTTCCTCTCCTCAGCTCTGATTGCTCAACAATCTGGGCACTGGTTGTCAACTGGTGGGTCAGGATGCCCCACTGCTGCATTGCGAATTCTTCTAAGGTGGGAACACCCAACAACAACATATAAATATATGGTAAACAAGCAGTTAAAAAGAGACTTCCCTAAATGCACGGTTGGACTAAAGATGGGTCCTGGGTCTGAAAGGGCTGAAGACTTCTGTTCCAGGGCAACCAGATCTATACTGTGAAGTAGACAAGACTCCAGGGGTTTCAGACAGGCAAGGGAGGAACCTATTGCATGAACTGTTATCACTGAGCTACAGCTCATCCCCAGTCTTCTCAAATGAAGCTGCAAGAATACATTCCTGGGCTTGGAGCAGCCACAGACAACTTTGAACTGACCTTTCCAGGAACCCTGCTTCCTTTTGCAACCTTTAACACAAGTAGTATGCTTTCTTAAACACCTTCCTCTGTACCAGCCGCTATCCTTTGCTGCTTAGGTTACAATCTCCCCAGTGTGCAAGAGAACACCAGCTTTTACTTGTTTCCCCAACTGTATGGAAAATGTTGTATGGAAAGGAGTGGAAACAACTATTTACAAATCTATGACACTTAGTTCTGAGGCTCAAACCACAGAATGGCAAAACGAGGCAATTATTCTTAGTTTAGATAAAATATTTACACAAAGCCTCTACTAAAATTGCAAACATCAAATAATTGAAAAAGAACAACCAGAACTAACAAAAAAACATAAAAGATGGACATCATAAATCAGGAATAATAGGTCAGCAGGTCCTGGAACTTTTCCATAATTTATTATAATTATTTGTGTCCTGCCTTTCAGGATATTTGAAGGTGGCTTACAAACAACATCTAAATGCATAAACAAACAAATAAATGACTAAAAAAATTCAAGACAGAAGTCAACAGAATCCTTCCCACACAGCAGTTGGTGATAGACAACCTTAGAAAGGAAGGCCAGTTAACTTTAGCAGGTGGCTGATGGACATTGGACAGACTGGCTCCCGGCCTCTGTCCTTCCAAAAAGACAGCTGGTAGATCGGCTTGGAAAGTGCCACAACTTTGGCACCATGATCATAAACTTTAAGATTCAGCTTCTAGTCATCCTTCTCCTGACCTGCCAGAGCTGGGATGGTAAGCAGAGTGTTTATTAGATCTCACCTAGCAGGGGTGTCTGTGCATGTGTCATGTGGGGAGAGACAGCCTTTGAAGGTCACGGATTTTCAAGATCAAGACCAGCACCTTGAACTGGGTCCAGAAACAAACCAACAACCAGTTACAACTGATGCAAAACAGGCTGACTATAGGCACATGTCTTGGTATCTGAGACGAGCAACTGCATTCTGTATCGGCTGAAGCTTCTCAATTATCATGGAGCCTCATATGACTGCAACAACCACTGGACTCCAGACACAGATAATGTATTAACACAAAATGCTTCCATTATTGTCACTGCCAGACTTTAATTGCCTGTGTGCTTCTCCTCATAGCGCTGCAACCAACAATGATGCTTTTCTTCCCTGGGATCTTGAGCTTGTTTTCAAACTGGTAAAGCTATCACTAATCTTGCTCTTCCAAAAAAGAAATGCAATTCCTGCCCTGTTTTTCAGCAAGGAATTATGGAGATGGCACATCTGACATCTCTTTATTCTACAGTGAGGCAGCGAACACTGCGCGGATATTATTAGGGTGCAACCACCAAAGTGTAACATCACCAAGGCGATGACCTTTGCATTTAGGGACTTAACTAAGCCAAGTCACATGCTGCAAGTCACATGTTCCATGCTTCTGGTTCACACTTGGCTTCTTTTAGTTGGAGTCCTTGTTCTGCACCAATTAAGTGCAAACATTGGGGGGGGGGCAGGGGAGAGAACAGGAGGCTTTCATGCAGCTGAACAGCCAACAACAGAGGCACAACTGGACATAAGTCCATTTGATTGTTGATTTGTTTGCACAGATTGCCTGAAGAGTCCTCTGTGGCTTCTTTACCCTAAAATGTTTGCAGGAATTAAATGGAGCACAAAAATGGGGGGAACGAAGCAGGTTCTGATAATGCAAGCGCTAAACAAGCACTTTAAGGGAACATCTTTGCAAAACAGGGAAGGGGGTTTCTCCAAGCTTTGGTGGACACTGCAGAGCTCTTCATTACCAAAACAGAGAGGCAAAAAGCATCATCTGGTAGCAGTACCTGAATTTATGCATGGAGCTCAGGAAGCCCAGAGCATTCACTTGGTCAGAACAGCAAGGCACATCTGTCAGCCAAAACAACACACCAGACTTCTTCCCCAGCAAGAGGATCTGGGACTCTTAAAAATGTCCATACAACTTCTCTGGCCTCTCCATTTCTGATCAGAAGTCCAACAACATCCCTTGACTTCTTTGAAAATAAATGCCAACGCTTAATTTTGTTGAGATGATTTTAGTACCTTGCAGCTAATTCTGAAAGTTTTGTGTATTTGTAAGGTGCAAGGAACTAGGTACTTGGAAGTTATAGTCTGGATGTTCTCATTTAGGTACAGGAGGTGGGGGCTTGGTCTGGCATATCTTTGAAAGTAGGTAGAAAGGGAGAAAAGAAGAGAAGAGAAGAGAAGAGAAGAGATGAGATGAGATGAGAAGAAGCAAGCCACAGTTTTAAAAGTGAAGATAGCAAGTATCTCTAATTCTGTAGAGAAAGACGAGCAGTTCTTTCTCATACATATAGGAAAGTAGGAACCCGGTCCCAGTAAAATTCATTCAACCTGTAGGCTAAATGAGGTTCTCTGAACCTTTCCCAATCTTCTCACCACTGTCCCTTAATGTGTCTCTAGTGCCTCTCTTACTCACTCGCTGGATCACCACCAACCTTACTGTATGCTTGTGAAACATGGACCACTTATAAATGCCATCTCCAACTCCCTGAAAGATTCCATCAACGGTGTCTCCGAAAAAATTTACACATAACTTAGGAAGACAGGCGAACTAATGCCAGTGTACTGGAAGAAGCAAAGATCCCCAGTGCTGAAGCAATGATTCTTCAAACATCAACTTCGTTGGACTGGTCATGCTGTGCAGATGCCTGATGATCGTCTTCCAAAGCAACTACTCTATTCCAAACTTTAAAATGGAAAGCGTAATGCTGGCGGTCAACAATAGAGTTTTAAAGGCTGTCTCAAGGCAAATAAAAAAAAATGTAGTATAAACACCAACAATTGGGAAAAACTTGCCTGCGAGCGCTCCAGTTGGAGAACAGCCTTTACCAAAGGTGTCATGGGCTTTGAAGACAAACGCAGGAAGCAAGGGAGAAACGTGCTAAGAGGAAGGCACGCTTGGCAAATCCACACCGTGATCAACTCCCATCTGGAAACCAATGTCCCCACTGTGGAAGGACGTGTGGATCCAGAATTGGCCTCCACAGTCACTTACAGACTCATTAAAACCGTGTTTATGGGAAACAATCTTACTCAGCTACGAGTGATCACCAAAGAGAAGAAAGAGACTCTTTTATAGCTGTTAGGCTGCTCTCCTTCCAATACTCATGCACACATTCACTAGGTATAAAGATAGCAGAGAGGAATTCTCATCATATGCAAGCAAAGTATCTTAAGGAATCACAGCTGATGAGACTTGCAGAGTCAGTGGCAACAAGAAGAATCAACACACCAGTCCCATCCAGCACTTTGAACATTACCATAAAACAGTCAGGAGATGGTGGTTTTTTGAACCTGACTTCAGGGCTAAGGAGTCCCTGTAGATGAGTGGAGCTGTACAATGGCTTATTCCTAGTTCACCATTTACATCCCAACAACTCTCACTCCTAGTTTACTACAGTAGTACCTCGGGTTAAGAACTTAATTCGTTCTGGAGGTCCGTTCTTAACCTGAATCTGTTCTTAACCTGAGGTACCACTTTAGCTAATGGGGCCTCCTGCTGCCGCTGTGCTGCCACCACACAATTACTGTTCTCATCCTGAAGCAAAGTTCTTAACCTGAGGTAATATTTCTGGGTTAGTGGAGTCTGTAACCTGAGGTACCACTGCGCTTACATCCCACCCTTCCTCCAAAACACAGGGGGAAGGGAGGCTCAGAGCAACAATTTTGAGCAGAACAAGTTATACCACAGGCTGAAAGATCAGCAGCTAAACCTGCCACCCAAGAGGCTCAATTAATGAGTCAGGAGCAAGCAGCACACAGGAAGAGGTATAAGGTTACCCTGCCCAAACGCTGGATAAATGGAGATCTCAGACAAAGCAAAACAAGGTGGGCGTGTCTGATGTGTGGAACTAGATAATTGTTTCCATTTTAGGGATTTCTCCAGCATGGCTTACAGAAATACAGCATAATGGGAAGAGGGAAATGTATGTAAGTTACTTGATAGACACTCACTCTGTGCAAGACGGTGGGAAGAACAATGCAAGAAAATACACCACAAGCACATCTCTCCGATTCAATTGGTTACTGCCTCCCTACTTCTGCACTTACCTGCCATGATGCTGGCTATTCTGCCCAGAATATGCACTGAAGGAGGGGCGGGGGGGGGGAGGAAGAGAAGGGGACTGATCCACACCACTATTTTACCAGTCAGGCAAGAATAATCAGCTGAACGCCTTAACTTAGGAGACAACCCACCCGCATTATTAAGTGGTGATCCTTAGAAAGCGCGGATATAACACCATTTTTTAAAAGTGTGGTTTTCTCTCCCCCCCTCCCCTATTTCAAGCATTTCCTTGCATTTCTCCCCTCATTTTGAAAAGCTCCTAACCCAACCCAAGGGCAGCTGACTACAAGTTTGAAAGGAGCGAAATGAGATGGGCGGCTCAGGAGTCATAACTGATATGGGCCATTTCATGATGGGCCAAAGCTCGGCAGCCCATGCCTTGCTTGCATGCATGCAAAAGGTCGCGGGTTCAAATCCCCATGGCACCTGCAGGTAAGGCTGGGAGAGAGTCCTTGCTGCCTGCCAGGCGTTTCCCAACCTCGGGTCCCTAGAAGCTGTTGGACTACATATCCCATCATCCCCGACCCCGGGTCCTGCTGGCTGGGGAGTTATAGTCCCAATAACCCCCGAGGTTGGGAAAGACGGGTGGAGACCATACTGGGGCCTGGCTCACGACAAGGTCGCCGCTGCCTGCGTTCCTGTGCATCCCCGCTTACCTTCGCGTTCACACGAACACCTGCCCCCAGGTAGCCCTTCCCGCCCCGGGGCAAAAAGGTTCAGCGGGAGGCAAGCCCCGTGCGCGCCTCCGAACGCCACCATTGCGGGGAGAGGGGAACCCGTCACGTGGGAAGGGGACCCGTACACGCGTGTACACGTGTAGAAGGAGGACTCGGGGCGCACCTGGTAGACGGAGGCCTTGGGCAGGTCGAGGCACACGGTGCAGCAGAGGACCGAGTAGAGGCGCTCCTCCAGCTTGACGCCGCCGCCGCCGCCGCCTCCCTCGGCTCCGCCCGGCAGCTTCAGTCGCTTCTTGGGCGGCGCGTCGGAGTCGCGGTCGCCGCCGGGCTCGGGCTGCCGGACAAGGCCGCCGCCGCCGCCTCCCCCCGCGCCCGCCCCCCCAGCCCCGAGCGGCGGCGGCCCCGGCTCCTCGGCGCCCCCCGGGCCAGGCCCCGCCGCCTCCCCCAGCGCCAGAGGACCCCCGGCGCCCGCCGCCGCCACCGCCCCGCCGCCGCCGGGCTCGCGCTCGTCTGGCCCCGACATGGCGCTCTGGCTCGGCCGCGGCTGCTCAGCCCGCCGTCCCCAGGCCCGCCTCGGCCGCCTCAGACGCCGCCATCTTGCTTGGGCCGCTCCGCTCCTTCTTCCCCCGCCCGCCTCCTCCGCCCGCCTCCTCGCCCACACGCCCGGCCAATCAGAGCCAAGCGGGCGTCGCCACCCGACGCCCGTCAATAGCGGCGGCGAGACGGGCAGCCTCTCCCGACCAATCCTGTGCCAGCTCTCCTCACAGACGGGAACAAGGCTCCGGGGACGCCCCTCCGAAGCAGCCAATCGCCCCTCGCGGAGGGCGGGGCGCCGCGCCGCTGGGACAGCACAAAAGACCATCTCGCCCCAGCGCCGTTGGACTCGCTTTCCCAGAAGCCTCCGCCGGGAGTTGTAGTCTTCCGGCGTCGTGAGGCACGCAGCTTTACCCCAAACGGCTGTTTGGGACGACGACTCCTGTCAGGCCCACCTCGCAGGGGCTGATGGGAGTTGTAGTCCGAAATGTGTGATGCTGTAACAGCTGACTTAGGTCTGGGAGAGCCCGGCTGGGCTTCTCAGGGCAGGGAAGCAGCTCTGCAATTTGATGCATGAGAGTTGGGGACATTTTGCTCCTTAGGTATTCTGCCCTGCAAAGAAGCAGAGAATAGACCCATCGACTTGTAGGGACCCCAGGGGTCATCTAGTCCAACCCCTGAAATGCAGGAATCTCAGCTAAAGCATCTGTGGCCGCCCAACCTCTGCTTAAAAACCTTCAAGGAAGGAGAGGCCACCACCTTTTCGACAAACAGCTCTTACTTTAGTTATCTCGGGTACCTCGGGTTAAGAACTTAATTCGTTCCGGAGGTCCGTTCTTAACCTGAAACTGTTCTTAACCTGAAGCACCACTTTTCCCCCCCTAAAATATTTATTAAGGTTTTACACAAAGACACATACATGCATACAACAACAAAAAAGAAAACCAACATAGCCAAAAATACAGAAAACAACAACAAAATACACAAAAAAATCATCCAAAAAAGATAGTAAAAAACATAAAAAAGAAAAAATCCATTTTTTAGCTTTATACTTATTTAACCCTGTTTCTTGACTTCCTCACGCCTCCCTTTTTTGTCTTCCCATTTGCCCAATCAAATTCAGCAAATCCTTACCCTCTTTCAAATCTCATTGTTAATTATGTAGTTCAACCTATTATGTCTCTGATCTTTCCTCTCTTTTTAATTCGTTCTTACCAATTCCTTATAACTTAATCACTTATACCATAATGTTTAAATTTGACATAGTATAACTCTAGCCTTTCACCCTTTTTAAATTCATTTTTGCATACTCTTTCTAACTTTGTCACTAATGCCATATTATTTTTATATCCAACATCATTTTAACATTCATAAATTTTGCAGTGTTTCTGCAAGTAGTCTTTGAACTTCTTCCAATCCTCTTCCACCGACTCTTCTCCCAGGTCTCGGATTCTGCCAGTCATTTCTGCCATCTCCATGTGTAGCACCACTTTAGCTAATGGGGCCTCCTGCCACCGGAGCACGATTTCTGTTCTCATCCTGAAGCAAAGTTCTTAAGCTGAAGCACTGTTTCTGGGATAGCGGAGTCTGTAACCTGAAGCGTCTGTAACACGAGGTATCACTGTACTGCAATGCACTCTACGTGGGGCTACCGTTGAGGGTGACCCGGAAACTACAAGTAATCCACAATGCGGCAGCTAGACTGGTGACTGGAAGCAGCCGCCAAGACCACATAACACCGGTCTTGAAAGACCTACATTGGCTCCCAGTATGTTTCTGAGCACAATTCAAAGTGTTGGTGCTGACCTTGAAAGCCCTAAATGGCCTTGGTCCAGTATACCTGAAGGAGCGTCTGCACCCCATCGTTCTGCCCGGACGCTGAGGTCCAGCTCTGAGGGCCTTCTGGCGGTTCCCTCACTGCGAGAAGCTAAGCTACAGGGAATGAGGCAGAGGGCCTTCTCGGTGGTGGCACCCTCCCATCCGATGTCAAAGAGATAAACAACTACTTGACATTTAGAAGACATCTGAAGGCAGCCCTGTTCAGGGAAGTTTTTAATGTGTGACCTTTTAATGTATTTTTAATCTTTGTTGGAAGCCGCTCAGGGTGGCTGGGGAAACTCAGCCAGATGGGTGGGGCACAAATAATAAATTATTATTATTATTACTGTCAAATCTCCGTTCCTGTAACTTGAATCTGAGGATTTGGGTCCTCCCTTCCAGAGCAGGAGAAAACAAGCTTGTTCCATCCTCCATATGACAGCTGTTATAAGAAAAAGACTTCTCCTTTTCCCTTATGGGGTATCTAAGAGCCCGTACAGAGTCCTTAAATAGGTTCTGTATCGGTAGGAGAAAATAACAGAGGCCAAGCAGAGATAATTGAGAAGCAAGGCAGCTAGTAAGCCTGATCTTTATTAAACTGTTGCGACAGGGTCCTCACTCACCACACGCAGGAGGGAGGAGAGGAACCTAGAACAATGGTGTGCAAGCCCTTATATAGACTTTTGAAATTGCCTCCCCTGTAGCTCAAGACCACCCCCCAAAAAAACACCATACATACATCACTGAAGGAGGCGGGTCTACAGCAGAAATCCTGTCTTCCAGGATACCTGCTAATGGTCACTGAATTCTTGTACCTGGGCATCCTGGCCATTCCTTTGAGATGGTAAATAGTTTAGTTCCTGAATCTCTTACATATATTGATAGTTTGCTCAGCTTAACAGATACTTGCCAGACTGTATTGGAAAAGGGAGGTGTAAGCTCCTACGGTCCAAAGACAACCGGAAAGCTTTCCCCATTTCCCTCCTCCTTGCGAGGAAATATTTGAGGTCAATTTGGGAAAGTCAAAATGCCTTCAGGATTGCTCTCCTGTACTGTTTCGGACATTATACTTATGCATGTGTGTTTGCCTTGTACATTTATGGACATATGATTTATATATATGAGATCTTAGAATCCCCCAAAAGGAACTGGAAGTCGGAGCAAAAAAGCAACAGGGTGGTAAAGAAGAGAAACATTTATTTGTCGTACAATTTGTCGTACAATTTTTGGACCTCCCTACAGGGGAGAAGGGGTGGGTTTGGATCTCTACTTGGGCAAGTACGCCTTTATTTTTATTTATTTATATTAAGAAGACTATGAGTGCAGCTTGCAAGCTGCAGCCTGGCAGGATAATTCCCACATAAACTCTCTGGGGTCTGCCCCCTTCCCCTCTCCCAATTAACCTCCATCTCCAGGGCTCAGTGGTAAGAGGGAGAATCACCAGGACCCACCCCTGTGACATCACCAGGGGATGCCCTCATGTCATCAGCAGAAGCTTCCCCTAAGTCTAAGGTTTGGGTCCTGGAATCTCAGGGTCTAGGATGCTCACGACCAGGCAGCGGCGTAGCGTGGGTTGTCAGCACCCGGGGCAAGGCAAGTAATTTGCGCCCCTAACCCCTAACCTGCCGCCGCTGCCAGCTTCTTCTTGCTGCTGCCTGGGCTGGGGTATTTACGGTAAGGTAGCCACGGCGGCGGCGGCAGCGGGTTCGTGTCAGGTGATCTTGTAGCACCCTGCTTGTGGTTAACGCTTAGCTGGAATGAAATATTCAACGCAGCAATAGAGAAATTAAAATAATAATTTATTTGTCAGACAAATAAAGATGAGGCACAGTGGTATATGGTTACCAAGCTCTGGCCTGGCCTCCTGCCATTCTGGCCAGCACTTATATTTCCTTAATCCAGCCCCCTTGCTCCTCCTGTGGCTGCCTCTGTCCAATCAGCCTGGTTGAAATTCCTATTGGCTGTTTGCTAGAACCAATCACAAAAGATACACCCATTTCCTCTTGTCCTTTTATGGGAAACAAAAAGCTATATATTCTTCTATCTATAAATGACAAATAAGTAGTAATATATCTTACATGTGTCTCAACAAGGAACCTTAATTACCAGCTCACCTCGCCCTATTGCCCTCCAAAACAGATGGTTAATCTTAAATTTTTATCTTAAACAGATGTCAAGGATCATCATTGAAAGATCTCCTTCCTTTGGAGGTCTCTAAACAAAAGCTTGACAAATGCTCTAATGATGTTTCCTGCTTGGCAGGGGGGGCTGGGCTGGTGGCTGATGGCCCCTGTGATCTCTTCCAACTATATGAAATAAGAATCTAGCATAAGGATTTAACATTTCTTAGCTTCTAATTCCTTTGCATAATTACATTTAAGCCAATATATTTAATACATAACATAAATAACCTTTTAAAAGGAAAAGAAATCTTAAAAGGATCTCAGTTTAAGAAAGAAACAACTTTAGAAAAAGACTTCCCAAAATACTCTCTTCCTTTCTGCCAGCTAGATGCTTTTCCATTGCTCTTGACCTTTGAACCTTAGGAAAATATGGCTCAAGTTTAATGGGAGGCACATGGTTTTATTTTACTATTTACCCACTCTTAATTATGTTTGTCTCTTTTTTTATCTTCTGTAATATGTAGGGTCAGTGTAACCTTGGCTGTCAGCCTGTAATTCCCTTTTTACGACTTTGAGAATTGTTTTCTGCTATAAATCAGGGGGCCCCCTTGTCTAGGAGGAAAAACATTTTGCCAAGGTTCTTAGGCAGCTGCTCTTCTGCCTGGCATGAACATTTGAAAATCTTTAAGCTCATTTTAAGATACAGGCCCTGATCAAAATATAAGCTTGATAAAAATGCAGGCTTATGATTAGATGCCTCAATCTGAGGCGAGTTGCCGCTGGCGCTGCCGCCCAAACGACGCCGCTTGCCCGGAGGAGGAGGAGGGCAGAGAGGCGAGGAAAATGCAACATGGCCCAGCAGCTGCAGCAGCAGTGGCGGCGGCGGGGCTGTGAGGAGGGGCTGCCTGGCGCGCCCTCCACGGCCCTGACGTGCGGGGACCACGGCGAGCGCTGAGAGCCGCTACCTGCCGGACACCTTCAGCCCGGACGCGCGCACAGCTCGTCGGTTCCGTGAGACATGGGGCTCTGCTACAGCCTGCGCCCGAGGCTCTTCGGCGACTCCGGAGGCGGCGAGCGCGCCCCCCCCCAGATGTTGCACCCGGTGCGGCCGGCCGCCCCTGCACCCCCCACGCTACGCCACTGCGACCAGGCAGTCCTATTCAGACCCTACTGTTCCTTGTTCAGGGAAATTCAGAGAAATGAAGATTTAGGTGTGCTACTTGTTCCTTTTCTTAGGCTTGGCTTTGCTTTTTGCTCCTATGTGCAGTACAAACAAGAAACAGGTGCTGTACTGGGTTTTATATTTGTAGAAAACATTGCAGGCAGAGTCAGAGGAAGCTCTTGCGTCAGAGCTGACATCTCCAAGCCGAGAGATTTCTCCAGCTGTTGATTTCTACCTGTCATCATCCAGCCACAAAGGCACAAAGCCCTTGCCTTTTACGAAGTAGCAAATCAAAGACAATTAGGGGCCTCCCAGCATAATTTTAAGCATGTTTACTTGGATTTTCAGTGAGACTGCTGCTGAGTCATTCTCTGGCCGCAAAAAAGGAAAATGTCTCTCTTAATGCCATACTATTGCAAAGTACCTCCTTCCTCAGAAGGTCATTGTTGCATACCTCAAATGGAGCACAAAGTCATTGCTTAAGTATTCTGCTGTCTCCAACATGCTAGAAATGCAGGTTTATAGGGTGGGATTCAATGTCACGCTGTGATCAGCGTTCTGCCTCCACAAGCATTTCAGCTCACCAGACAGAGCCATCCCTGTGCGTGCTGTTCCAGGGCTTATACCAACTCCCCCAGAGTCAATTTTGAGGGGGATGTCCCATTGCACAAGCTGAAGTCTGCAGAACATTGCATGCATTGATGATGCTAGCTTAAATTTGATAGCAACAACCTCAGCAGAATTTGTGTCAGCCCCTTTCATAGGAAGAAAGGGCATCTCAGAAGTGACATGTCTCTCAAGTGATGGGAAGGACAAAACCTGCTTTAGATCAAGGGAAGTAATAGTGCCACTGTATTCTGCTCTGGTCAGACCTCACCTGGAGTACTGTGTCCAGTTCTGGGCACCACAGTTCAAGAAGGACACTGACAAACTGGAACGTGTCCAGAGGAGGGCGACCAAAATGGTCAAAGGCCTGGAAACAATGCCTTCTGAGGAACGGCTAAGGGAGCTGGGCATGTTTAGCCTGGAGAAGAGGAGGTTAAGGGGTGATATGATAGCCATGTTCAAATATATAAAAGGATGTCACATAGAGGAGGGAGAAAGGTTGTTTTCTGCTGCTCCAGAGAAGCAGACACGGAGCAATGGCTCCAAACTACAAGAAAGAAGATTCCACCTAAACATTAGGAAGAACTTCCTGACAGTAAGAGCTGTTCAACAGTGGAATTTGCTGCCAAGGAGTGTGGTGGAGTCTCCTTCTTTGGAGGTCTTTAAGCAGAGGCTTGACAACCATATGTCAGGAGTGCTCTGATGGTGTTTCCTGCTTGGCAGGGGGTTGGACTCGATGGCCCTTGTGGTCTCTTCCAATTCTATGATTCTATGATTCTAAGAGAAAGTGTGGAATAGGAGGAGGAGACCAAGTATGATGTACTACCTTGTTGGGAACACCAACAGGACGTGGGGAAAGGCCAAAGGTTGCACCCTCACACATACATCCCCCCCCCCCCCAGATCCCATAGTAGCTCAGAAGCTGCAGTTCCCAGAAGTTGGTTGCATGTCCACAGTGGGGTCAGTTCGTCAGCTCGGCATCATGTAAGAAATGGCCCACAGGCCTCCAAAGAGAAGCATTACTGGAGCTGAAGCGAGGGAATATCATTGGCCCACCAAGGTGACTTCCAGCCAAGGGTACCAGCGCCACAGCAGAATATGCTGCAGAGACTCTTCAGGTCAGACACAGGCGGCTGCTATAGCCCAGCTGTCTCCGAGGAAGTGGCAAATGTCCCGATCCGATATGCGGCAAACGCACGGAGAAAGAAAGGCTACCTGAGACCAAAGGCTACCTGAAGCATCCTCTAAAATGCTGCGGCAGGAGGCAATCCCACGCTTAGCATCCACATTGGCCGTAGCCTGCATCTTGCAGCGGGAGATGGAGGCTGCTGTGCTGGAATTCGTTCCTGAGGAACAGCCTCTCCAACATCTCCTGCAGGCTGCGCTCCACGTTCTCACCTGGAAGAGAGAAGGAAGCCTGGGCCAGGTTGGAGGAGGAAGAGGGAGAGGGAAAGAGGAAGAAGGCCAGGCAGTGGGCAGGCAAGTCTCCTGTTTGCACTTATTCTGATTATTACAGGTATATAGGAAGAATCATAGAATAATAGAATCATAGAGTTGGAAGAGACCACAAGGGCCATCGAGTCCAACCCCCTGCCAAGCAGGAAACACCATCAGAGCACTCCTGACATATGGTTGTCAAGCCTCTGCTTAAAGACCTCCAAAGAAGGAGACTCCACCACACTCCTTGGCAGCAAATTCCACTGTCAAACGGCTCTTACTGTCAGGAAGTTCTTCCTAATGTTTAGGTGGAATCTTCTTTCTTGTAGTTTGGAGCCATTGCTCCGTGTCCGCTTCTCTGGAGCAGCAGAAAACAACCTTTCTCCCTCCTCTATGTGACATCCTTAAGAGTGGCAAATGAAATTAATGGACTATGCAGAATTAGACAAAATGACAGGAGGGATTCGAAACCTGCGGGACCAAAGATTCTTAGAGGACTGGAGTAAATATTTGAACTATTTGCAAAGCAATTGTAACAAACAGATTACGCTAGTAGGGCTGCAAGAAGTTCTGTAAGGAGGACTTTGTGAAATATTGCAAGAAAGACTTTGAAAAGAATATTAGTTAAGGATAATTAAAAGTAACAGAGAAATTAAGAAATGCAGATTAAGTGATAAAGAACGGAAAATCTTCAGAGGTAGTTGACGGGAGTCTAAAAAAATTGTACAAGATAAAAATGTATGTTAAATGACTGGTGGAAATGATATGTTAAAAATTAACAAATATATATATATATATATATATATATATATATATATATATATATATATATAAACAAAAGGCACCGAGGCTGTGGATGAAGGTGAGGTGGGAGGGAGGCTGTTTGATGGACTGGTTGTGCCACAATAATAGCAGCGCTGTTGGCACAGACCGGTCTCTGCCCCTCCCAATGTTCTGTGCCAGGAAAGCAGACTGCTGTATTACTTAATATTAGCAAAGCGCCCTTCTCTGCCGGTGCTTGCCAGTCCAGAAATAGAACCTGCTGCTGCGCACCCATTCATTATCTCAACCCCCTGAGAGATGAACATTCCTCCAGAGAAGTCTGGCTGGCGCCCCTGCAAACCATCACCCCACCCTTACCTTCCTCCGCCTGTCAGATTGGCTTGAAGGCCCTTCGTGACCTTGCTTGGCGGCCGGGCGGGTAATTAGCACCTACCCAACCTGCTGCAAACCCCACAGCTTCACGCAAGACTGGCGCAAGCTAATAAATACTATTTAAAGCAAGCTTGAGCAACCGGCAGGCTTCTGCCTAATTGGATGGTTGGGGCAGGGGAAGGAGCCCAGAGGCAAACAGTGTGATGCCGCAGCAAAATAAGCTAATGTTGCTTTAGGCTGCGTCAGCAGGAATCTGGTGCCCAGATCAAGGTAATACCGTAGTTCCGCTCTGTTCTGCCTTGGTCGGACCACACCTGGAGTCCTGTGTTCAGTTCCGGGCACCACAATTTACGAAGGATGTTGGCAAGTGTGCAGAGGAGGGCGAATGAGGTGATCAAGGTCAGGCATAGGCAAACTCGGCCCTCCACATGTTTTGGGACTACAGTTCCCATCATCCTAGCCACTGTGATCCACGCGACGGTCACCTCCAGACTGGGTTATTGTAACTCGCTCTACGTGGGGCTGCCCTTGAGACTGACCCAGAAACTCCAGCGGGTGCAGAATGCCGTGGCGAGGCTCCTTATGGGGTCTTCGCTGCGGGATCACATTCACCCGGTGCTCTACCAGCTGCACTGGCTCCCGGTGGAGTACAGGATCAGGTTCAAGGTGCGGGTTTTCACCTTTAAAGCCCTATATGGCTTAGGACCCTTGTACCTATGGGACCTCCTCTCCTGGTATGTCCCATGGAGGACCTTAAGGTCTTCAAACAAAAACATCTTGGGGGTCCAGGGCCACAGGGAGGTTAGGCTGGTCTCAACCAGAGCCAGGGCTTTTTCGGCCGTGGCCCCGATCTGGTGGAATACTCTGTCACAAGAGACTAGGGCCCTGCGGGACTTGACATCTTTCTGCAGGGACTGCAAGACAGAGCTGTTCCCCATGGCCTTTGGCCAAGGCACAGCCTGACCCCCTCCTTTGGTAATCCTCACAGAACTCTAGCCCAATGGTTGCCATCAATTTGACTCTGAATTGATTTTAGAATGAATTGATTTTAGGATGCTGTGTTACTTTTATTGTTGTTAGTCGCTCGGCTGGGGAGGGCGGGATATAAATAAATTATTATTATTATTATTATTATTATTATTATTATTATTATTATTATCCCTGACCACTGGTCCTGGTAGCTAGGCATCATGGGAGTTGTAAGTCCCAAAACATCTGGAGGGCCGAATTTGCCTATGCCTGATCAAGGTTCTGGAAACTAAGCCTGATGAGGAATGGTTGAAGGAACTGGGTATGTTTAGCCTTGAAAAGAGGAGACTGAGAGGAGATCGGATAACCATCTCCAAATATCTGAAGGGTTGCCACATGGAAGATGGAGCAAGCTTGCAGCATTCGAACCAATGACTTCAAGCTACGAGAAAGGGGTTTCCATTTAAACATCAGCAAGAGCTTTCTGGCAACAAGAGCTGTTTGACAGTGGAACAGACTCCCTCAAAAGGTGATGGTGTCTCTTTCCTTGGAGGTATTTAAGCAGAGGTTGGACAGCCATCTGTCAAGGACTTTTAGCTCCGATTCCTGCGTTGCATGGGGTGGGCTAGGTAATAATAATAATAAATAATAAATTTTTATTTATACCCCGCCCTTCCCAGTTCAGAAAACCGGGCTCAGGGCGGCTAACAACAAATTTAAAACACTTTTGACCATTGGAGGTCCTTTCCAGATCTAGAATTCTATGCTTCCATGATTAACCTGTTCATTTGGACTCTGCTAACCTCGGCCATTTAGGCAAAGAGCAGAGCAGACACAATGGACTCAGGAGGATGCCAAGCACAGCTCGATCTCTGTGTCATTTTGTGCCAGCTGCCTGGGGAAATTATGCTGACTCTCGGTGACGATTTTACAAGGCTGACTTGGCATCTTCGAAAACGCCGGCCCATCAGCAGAATAAGAAGCTAAAGAACCTGGAAAAGAAAGAAAGGAAGGAAGGAAGGAAGGAAGGGGAGCCTCAGCAGATGAGGAAACAAAGCTGCTGTAAATTGAAAGCTCTAGGAGGCGTCAAAGAGAAGCAGCCAAACAATTGCCAGAGGCAAAAGTACACAGAGCTGCAAAACTAAATTTCACCACAGTACTCGCTTCTTTTGGACTTCCAGGACTCTCAAGCTGGGTTCTGAGACTCTCCCTAGGCCATATCCCCTCCATAAGAACATGCTTTTTAACATCTACATGCAGCCGCTGGGAGAGATCATCAGGGGGTTTGGGCTGGATGTCCATCAATATGCGGATGATACCCAGCTCTACCTCTCTTTCAAATCGGAACCAGTGAAGGCGGTGAAGGTCCTGTGTGAGTGTCTGGAGGCGGTTGGAGAATGGATGGCGGCTAACAGATTGAGGTTGAATCCTGACAAGACAGAAATACTGTTTTGGGGGGACAGGAGGCGGGTGGGTGTGGGGGATTCCCTGGTCCTGAATGGGGCAACTGTGCCCCTGAAGGACCAGGTGCGCAGCCTGGGAGTCATTTTGGACTCACAGCTGTCCATGGAGGTGCAGGTCAATTCTGTGTCCAGGGCAGCTGTTTACCAGCTCCATCTGGTACGCAGGATGAGACCCTCCCTGTCCGCAGACTGTCTCGCCAGAGTGGTGCATGCTCTAGTTATCTCCCACTTGGTCTACTGCAATGCTCTCTACGTGGGGCTACCTTTGAAGGTGACCCGGAAACTACAACTAATCCAGAATGCGGCAGCCAGACTGGTGACTGGGAGTGGCTGCTGGGACCACATAACACCGGTCCTGAGGGATCTGCATTGGCTCCCAGTACGTTTCCGAGCACAATTCAAAGTGTTGGTGCTGACCTTGAAAGCACCAAGGGCCTTCTGGCGATTCCCTCATTGCGAGAAGTCAAGTTACAGGGAACCAGGCAGAGGGCGTTCTCGGTGGTGGCACCCACTGCTATGTACTGTGTTGAATAGGATCCAAAAGGCAGCAGTCTGATTGGTCCTAGAACAATAGGATTCAGAATGCAGCAGTCTGACTGGTCCTAGAACAATGCAGCAGTATGATTGGTTGGCAGGAACCACCCAATCATGCTCCAGATAGAAGTGAATCCACAACCTGATCGGCTTACAGTAGAATTCCGGAATTAGCCAATCATGTGCAGCCCATTGTGTAAATAATGTATATAAAGCAGATACTTTGAGGGGACTTTCATTCATTCCTCCTCACCACTATGAGCTGAATAAAGAGCATGAAATCACTTTGCGACTCTGAGTATATCTCACCCGCCCTGTGGAACTCCCTCCCACCAGATGTCAAAGAGAAAAATAACTATCTGACATTCAGAAGACATCTGAAGGCAGCCCTTTTTCAGCCGGAAAGACGAGGCGACCCTCCCCTCCTTACCTGTCTTGGCCGACACTTTGAACCTGCCGGACATGCCGTGCTCCACCGCAAACCTCTCGGCCTTTTCTTCGGGGACGCAGCTCTCCAGGTCACTCTTGTTGCCCAGGAGGAAAAGATTGGCTTGGCAGGGGAGAGAGAGAAAGAACAGGAAGATCTGAGAACAGGTGCTGGGGCGAAAGGCTCTGAGCCCCTGGCAGGGCAGGAGGCGACCAGTTCATTTACGGTAGGAAGGATATTTGCAGCTCCAACATTTGTGAACAATTCTCTTTGGGCCAGCAGCATTTTCAGCTTCTGAGACTCCTGAGATACTACTGGTTAAATTCATTAAAACAACAAAAACACCACCCACAATTACTTTTTTATAGATATTTGTTATCAATAAATCAATTTGACAGACAGATGTTAAGAAATGATTGGAAAAAAGAACTTGTGGTTGCTGTGTTGCCTATGGGAGAGTTTTTTCACTTCTATAGCAAAGGTAAATGGACCTTAAATGATGACTTATACAGCGGAAAATAATATTTTGAATTTATTGAACTCCACTATGTTTGCATAGAAAAGGACTGCCTAAGACTGCATTTTGTTGGAGATGTAATAAGGAATAAGGATAATGCTTCTTTAAAATTCATGTTTTTACAATGTCTTATACGTATTAAGATTTGGGAGAAAGTAGTGGATTATATGAGGGATGCAGGTGGCGCTGTGGGTTAAACCACAGAGCCTAGGACTTGTCAATCAGAAGGTCAGCGGTTCGAATACCCATGACAGGGTGAGCTCCCATTGCTCGGTCCCTGCTCTTGCCAACCTAGCAGCCCCGGAGGGCTGAGTTTGCCTATGCCTTATTTAGGACAATGCTTCTCAGAGTGGCCAATACTGCCTCCTGGTGGTCAGTGGGATTACCTAGGGCAGGCTTTCCCAAACTTGGGCCTCCAGCTGTTTTGGGACTACAATTCCCATCATCCCTGACCACTGGACCTGATAGCTAGGGATGATGGGCGTTGTAGTCCAAAAACAGCTGGCGATGACAGGTTACGGTACGACTGGATCAAGTTCATCTGTTTTACTGAATTCATCAACCAAAATACTTTTAATTTAATAAATGTGCCATGCATTGCGACCCTTTGTCAGGTGTGCGTGCAGGAGCCAGGGCCTGTGACCAATAGGACTCTGCAGGACTGGGACCTTCATAAGGCGCGGCCACACAGGTGAGGCCAATCGTTAACTCACAGCACCTGGTGGCAAGAGCCGGGAAGGGATATAAGGTCAGTATTTTACCTTCCGCTCTTTGCCACAGCAACACGGTTCCTGCCTTGCTGCGTTTGACTCCCTGCTTCTTGATCCTTGGACCCCTAACTTTGTGACTCCTTGCTTCCTGACTCTCAGACCTTCGGCTTCTTGACTCCTGGCGCTTGGAACCTCGGACTCTTGGCTTCCGGACTCCTGGCTTCTGGACCCCTGTTCCTGCTCCCCCACCCTGCCATCTTGCCCCCCGGTCCCAATGTCCCCAGTCTTCGATCGCCCATGAACTGGACCGTGACACTCTTGGGGTCCCGTCCAGCAACCCTATGATTTTGCGTCTGTGTGTCCGGCTGCTGTTAAAGGCGCAGGTGCAGAGGCGGAGGGGGGAAAGTGGCCACCGACCCCTCTGTGTACCCTGGGACTCTTCCTTTCCCCCTGCCCTCTCACTTACCATCCGCGCAGTACTGCCTGGCCAGGTACAGCCAGTGCAAGAGGCTATCAAAGGAGAGGAGGTGCTGCAGGCTGTACACGAGGAGCACAGCATCCGCGTTCCGGTAGTAGCTCCTGCTCAGGGACAGGAAGCGCTCCTCCCCAGCCGTGTCCCACAGCGAAATCTGTGCAGGTTGAAAGAGCAGGTGGTTAGAGCACCAAACAGGGGAACTCCCTGCCACAGGAAACTTATGAGAGACCGACTGGAACCTAGAGGGGGATTCATCTGGGTTTTTGTGATGGCCTAGTCAGGTATGGGACGCGGGTGGCGCTGTGGGTAAAACCTCAGCGCCTAGGACTTGCCGATCGCATGGTGGGCGGTTCGAATCCCTGTGGTGGGGTGCGCTCCCGTCGTTCAGTCCCAGCGCCTGCCAACCTAGCAGTTCGAAAGCACCTCCGGGTGCAAGTAGATAAATAGGGACCGCTTACCGGCGGGAAGGTAAACGGCGTTCCGTGTGCTGGGCTGGTGCGCCAGATGCAGCTTGTCACGCTGGCCACGTGACCCGGAAGTGTCTGCGGACAGCGCTGGCTCCCGACCTCTAGAGTGAGATGAGCGCACAACCCTAGAGTCTGTCAAGACTGGCCCATACGGGCAGGGGTACCTTTACCTAGTCAGGTATGAAGCTCAACATCAAAAAAACAAAGATCATGGCCACTGGGCCCATCATCTCCTGGCCAATAGAAGGGGAAGAAATGGAGGCAGTGAGAGATTTTACTTTCTTGGGATCCATGATCACTGCAGATGGTGACAGCAGTCACGAAATTAAAAGACGCCTGCTTCTTGAGAGGAAAGCAATGATAAACCTAGACATCATCTTAAAAAGCAGAGACATCACCTTGCCAACAAAGGTCCGTATAGTAAAAGCTATGGTTTTCCCAGTAGTGATGTATGGAAGTGAGAGCTGGACCATAAAGAAGGCTGATCGCCGAAGAATGGATGCTTTTGAATTCTGGTGCTGGAGGAGAGTCTTGAGAGTCCCATGGACTGCAAGAAGATCAAACCTCTCCATTCTGAAGGAAATCAGCCCTGAGTGCTCACTGGAAGGACAGATTGTGAAGCTGAGGCTCCAAGACTTTGGCCACCTCATGAGAAGAGACCCTGATGTTGGGAAAGATGGAGGGCACAAGGAGAAGTGGACGACAGAGGACGAGATGGTGGGACAGTGTTCTCAAAGCTACAAACATGAGTTTGACCAAACTGCAGGAGGCAGTGGAAGACAGGAGGGCCTGGCGTGCTCTGGTCCAGGGGGTCACGAAGAGGCAGACACGACTAAACGACTAAACAACAACAGTCAGGTATGACATGGCCCTCTGTCGTTTTTCTTTCCTGCAGACCCTGTCAAGATCTAAGCGATGGCTTCCTGAGAAAACAACTTACTCCTTAACTTAAAGAAAACAAAGGAGATTATTGTGGAGGCGGTCGGGTGTGGGGGACTCCCTGGTCATGAATGGGGCAACTGTGTCTCTGAAGGACCAGGTGCGCAGCCTGGGAGTCATTCTGGACTCACAGCTGTCCGTGGAGGCGCCGGTCAATTCTGTGTCCAGGGCAGCTGCTTATCAGCTCCATCTGGTAGGCAGGATGAGACCCTACCTGCCCGCGGACTGTCTGGCCAGAGTGGTGCATGCTCTAGTTATCTCTCGTTTGGACTACTGCAACACGCTCTACATGGGGCTACCTTTGAAGGTGACCCGGAAACTACAACTAATCCAGAATGCGGCAGCTAGACTGGTGACTGGGGGTGGCCGCCGAGACCATATAACTCCGGTCTTGAAAGACCTACATTGGCTCCCAGTATGTTTCTGAGCACAATTCAAAGTGTTGGTGCTGACCTTTAAAGCCCTAAATGGCCTCGGTCCAGTATACCTGAAGGAGCATCTTCATCCCCATTGTTCTGCCTGGACACGGAGGTCCAGGGTCGAGGGCCTTCTGGCGGTTCCCTTGCTGCGAGAAGTGAGGCTACAGGGAAACAGGCAGAGGGCCTTCTCGGTGGTGGCACCCACCCTGTGGAATGCCCTCCCTTCAGATGTCAAAGAGAAGAACAACTACCTGACTTTTAGAAGACATCTGAAGGCAGCCCTGTTTAGGGAAGCTTTTAATGTTTGATGCATTTTTAAATATTTTAATATTTTGTTGAAAGCTGGCCAGAGTGGCTGGGGAAGCCCAGCCAGATGGGCAGGGTATAAATTATTATTATTATTATTATTATTATTATTATTATTATTTATTATTATTATTATTATTATGTAAATTGAATATTCAGCTGCTCATTATTGAGGGGAAGTGTGTGAAACAGGTCTCGGTGTTCGATTTCTGGGAATGGAGTTGAGAGATGATCTAACCTGGGGAGAAAACAGCAAAGACCTGATGAAGAGAGCACAGCAGAGCTTATATTTTCTGAGAATCCTCCGGAAAAGCAATCTCTCAAAGGACCTGTTGATGGCATTCTACCATTGTACTGTGGAGAGTGTATTAACTTATGGTCTGTGTGTGTGGTTTGGGAGCTGAATGGTCAGGGAAAAAACAACGCTGTCCAGGGTTGTAAAGACTGCGGAGAGAAGAATTGGCTGCACTCTTCCCACCTTGGATCAAATCTACACTTCCAGGTGCCATAAGAAAGCTGCAGAGATAGCGCAGGACAGTGTGCACCCCGGAAATTATCTCTTTCAACTTCTGTCTTCTGGAAGAAGGTACAGGGTTATAAAGACTAGGACTAGCCGCCTGAGAAACAGTTTCTATCCAAATGCGATTTTGGTTTTAAACGCAGTGTAAGGTAGTCGTTGTGGGAGTATACTGTATTTAATTATGGGGTATCAGAGTTTTTAGGGGGCTAACCAGGCTGGGATAGCTGGGATAGCAGGCTTGTTGGTTTTTGAATGTCCGATGTAGATTTTTTCAATTTCGTTGTTCTGTATGGGGCAATGACAATAAAGATTATCGTATCGTAAAAGGGAGTCTCTGTGGCAGCTCATGGGTTGTGGAATTCCCCACACAGCGAGCCTGACACCTTCCTTATGCAGCTTTCAGCAAATGCTGAAGCCACACCGCTCTGCCCTGATCTTTGATACCTGAGATGTGTGTTTTCAGGATCCACCCAATTCCTGTGACAGCGATTTGCTTTCACTGTTTCTAATTCTGAATTTCAAATTATTGTAACCTGCCCTGGGGCGAGCTGGTGAAGTCTGGGAAACAGAATCATAGAACTGTAGATCCTAAAGGGTCATCTAGTTCAACACTCTGCAATGCAGGAATCACAGAAGGAGAAGGAGAAGGAGGAGGAGGAGGAGAAGAAGAAGAAGAAGACCTTCACCTGTCAGTGCTAGGATTTATTCAGGACTTCAATGCCAGGAGTTCGAAAAGTTGGGTGCCATAAATGTGGAAAATTGCAGTCAAACATACATGAGTACTAGTTGGTACATGAAGGGGTTAAGACAATAGAGCTGTGTTCCTAGACTCAGTTAGGTCATGCCCCTCTTTGATGAGTGAAGAAGTTAAGCCTTCTCATCCTGTGCCTCACTTTTTCTCCACACCATGTAACCCACCAGGTGGGATGCGTCGAAGCCATCTCCAAAGCTTTGAACATGTGTTTGGAACTATCTTCTATATTTTCTACCCTAGAGGATTCTGCCTACGTTCTCCTTGCTGCTGCTTGGATAAATGCATGAATTGGACCTTTGGAATGTTTTGTAAGTAAATCATTTTAAAGTTACAGTGGACGCTCGGGTTGCGAATGTGATCTGTGCAGGATGCACGTTTGCAACCCTCAGCGGCACGTCTGCGCATGCACGGGTTGCGATTCGCCGCTTCTGCGCATGCACAAAGAGCGATTTAGTGCTTCTGCACATGCGTGACCCCCGAAACCAACCCATTCTGGTACCTCTGGGTTTCGGCGGGTCCCTAACCTGAAAAAACGCAACCTGAACATCTGTAACCCGAGTTATGACTGTACTTAACAGGGTGTGGTCTGTTCATTGCAAGAAGAGTAGAAAGAGGGGCATGCTTTGCAAACAGGATATGCAAGAGGTTTAATTTGTAGAATCATTGCATTTATCAAGCTGGAAGGGTGTCCAACTTTGTGAGTTTAAACTCTGCTGCTAGGGGCTCCCTCCCACTGGAGAGTGTGTTAAGCCCCAAATTTTGAATCTAGGCACACCCAGCCGGTTCTTTTATTATTCACCACACACCCCCATGGGTCACAATACCCTATATCCCCGTCCTCCATGACAGAAACAGCCCTCCTCCTCTCTGAGAGGGGAATGCAGAGCAGCATGCAGGAGAATCTCAGCTTCCACAGCAAGCATTGTGGCCCCCAGGAAATTGAGCCCCGATCTAGGTTTCAAACGGAAGTGATTGAAGGGAAAGTGAAATTACTGAAGGCCGCATACAGCAGACTATTAGAATGGGAGACGAAAGACGAAAAGGTAAAATCAGTTATGATTAAATGGGCACAAGATGTAGGTCACAACATTATGATGGAAGATTGGGAAAAATTATGGAAAACTGATTTAAAATTTACAGATTGTTCCCTGTTGAAGGAGAATTATAAGATGATGATGTACAGATGGTACATGACACCAGTACAGTTAGGGAAAATGTATAAAACTAGTTCAAATACATGTTGGAAATGTAAGGAAAAGGAGGGGACATTTTATCATATGTGGTGGGATTGTAATGTAATTTTAAAAATTTGGGAAATGATATACAACGAATTGAAGAAAATGTTCCATCTAACATTTGTTAAAAAACCTGAAGCATTTTTGTTAGGGATTGTAGGGAAAGATCTGCCAGAAAAGCTGAAAAACATCTTCATGTCTGCGACAACAGCCGCGAGAGTTCTGGTAGCACAAAGATGGAAGACTGAAGCAATTCCAACTAAAGAATCATGTCAAGAAAAATTGACGGACTATGCAGAACTGGCAAAACTGACATACAAGCTACGGGACAAGGATAACTGTGACTTTAAAGATGAATGGGAACCCTTTACAAAGACGCAACAAAGCGAACTGGACTCCTTGGCTGGCTTTGAATAAACATGCACAAACTTTTCTATTGATGATAATCAGCTAAAAAGTTTGAGGATCTATACAACTGTGTAACATGCAGAAAACAGCATTCTTAGAGAAATCAAAGACTGGAACTGAGGGAAGCTGGGGGGGGTTGTGGGGGGGGAGGGAGGAAAAATGGGGAAAAAAATAAGGATGATATGTTTCTGGATAATATGTTTTGTTTCAATTTTGAATATTTTTTTTTAAAGGAAATTGAGCCCCTGCGCCTCTCAGAATCGTAAGAGGGACCAAGCCATCAACTCCAACCCTGTATAAGCCCAAGCACCCAAGTTAGCTTACGAAGGGGCATAGACCCTGCTGTTTCTCCCTCTCCCTTTCCCCCTTTCATGAGGCAGGGAGTTCCAGGGGCAAGCCACCAACCAAATGAGCTGCCCGGGAAGCGGGCCCTTACCTGGACCTGGCAGTTCCTGTTGTTGAGCTTCAGGGGCAGGGTTTTCTCACACGTGTAGCTGTGCTGGCCGGGCGGGTGGTCGCCCTCCAGGAAACGCCCCAGCTTGATCCGATGGAAGAGCGTGGTCTTCCCCACCCCAAAATCGCCCAGGAGGATCATCTTGAACCTGGGGCTCCTCGTCCCTGCCATGGCTAGGCGTCTTCACCAGCAGCAGGTGTGGCACACACCTGACGGGCAGAGATGCTCTTTGGCCAAGCGAGAGTAGTAGACCTTGAAGTCACGGCTCAGCTGTGGGGAGGAGGAAATGTGGCGGGGTTTGTTCAAGGAGGGGAATAGATGTTTGCTTTCTCTCTCCCTCTTTTCTGGAGAAGGAGGGATCCAGTACGCAAACACTTCCCCGTTGCTGGAAGAGGCAAAGCCCAGATCCAGATGCAAGCTAGTTAGGAGAGATCTGCCCAAGCTGGATCACCTTAATTTCCACATTTCTTAATTTTTTAAAAATAATAATCTTTATTCATTTAAATTACACACATACACAAAGAATTTGCTATCTCATACTACAAAAAGAAAATTAAATGAAAAAGAATTAAGGAAAAAGAAAAGAAAATATAGAAAGAAGAAAGAAGAAAAAGCAGATTTACGGGCATTAAAAAACTTAATCTTCCTAATTAATACTTAAATAAAAAAGACTTCTGACAAAACGAGTCTTCCAATCATTCTCATTGTACTGTTTATACTGTTGTCGTTCCCCACCCCCACAGCTTTATATTCTTTAATATTGTTCCCGTCTACTCCACAAACGGTATTTGTTGTGTTTACAGGTATCGCTCAAGTTCTGCTAATATGGTGTGGTGGGTACAATATGATCTTATATAATCCTTAAATATTCTCCGTTCTCCAGATATTTTCTGGTTCAATACTCCTCTAACTCTTCCTTGTCAGTTTTGCTAGTTGTAAATATTCTAACATGAGTATCTGCCAATCTGTGATTGTCGGTACTGTTTCGTTTTCCCACTTCCTCGCCACAAGAATTCTTGCTTGCCACAAGAATTCTTTTTAATTTCTAGTGGTAAAATGCCTAAAAGAAAGATCTCTGATTTGTTTGTTTTTTAAGTGAGTCATGGAATTGTACAGCTGGAATATGAACCAAAGAGTCATTTAGTCCAGCCCCCTACAATGTGGACCCACAAAGGGGACACAGAAACTGAAGGATGCCAGAGTGGCAGATGCAGCTGATGGACTATATGCAACTGGCCGAGATGACTGGTAGAATTCGAGACCTGGGAGAAGAGAGGGTTGAAGAAGACTGGAAGAAATTCAAGATTTATTTACAAAAGTATTGCAATTTGGTCGAAGGCTAAGAAGGATGCTAGATCATAAATAACTGCCTACCATTGAATTAGATTTGAATTTGACGATAAGTGAGATTGAGGAAAATATAAAATTTTTGGAGAATTATTAGATTAAATTAATTGAACGAGATTTAAGAATGTAAACAAGATGATAAATTGCTGGAAAAAGGTCACAATGATGTAAGTGGGAGTGGGAGACGTGAGGGAGTCCAAAGAAGTTTTGAAAAATGTGTTATGATACATGTTACATTGTTTATCATTTTTGCATTTTGTATTTAAAAAAAACTCAATAAATATTTATAAAAAAAAAAAAGAAACTGAAGGATGCCTACTTATGTGCATTGGACTGCTTCATTCAGTGTGGTGCTGGTCTTAAAAGCCCTAAACGGCCTCAGCCCAGTATACCTGGAGGAGCGTCAGCACCCCCATCGTTCTGCCCAGACACTGAGGTCCAGCGCCGAGGGCCTTCTGGTGGTTCCCTTGTAGCAGGAACCCCCCCACCCCAATCATTCTGTTTGTACAAACTTCACACACACTCACACTCACACACTACATACGCTATGCTTCTGTTATAAATTCATAGAAAAATCAACCATACATTGGATTTGCACTGTTCCACTTTTATTTTACTCCATGAAGGAAGGACTACAAAATGGGGCAGGTTTGATACAGGGCAGCCATAATCCCTTCAGCATCCCAGCACATAGGGACGCAGGTGGTGCTGTGGGTTAAAGCCTCAGCGCCTAGGACTTGCCGATCGAAAGGTCGGCGGTTCGAATCCCTGCGGCGGGGTGCGCTCCCGCTGCTCGGTCCCAGCGCCTGCCAACCTAGCAGTTCGAAAGCACCTCCGGGTGCAAGTAGATAAATAGGGACCGCTTACCAGCGGGAAGGTAAACGGCGTTTCCGTGTGCGACTCTGGCTCGCCAGAGCAGCGATGTCAAGCTGGCCACGTGACCCGGAAGTGTCTCCGGACAGCGCTGGCCCCTGGCCTCTTGAGTGAGATGGGCGCACAACCCCAGAGTCTGTCAAGACTGGCCCGTAGGGGCAGGGGTACCTTTACCTTTACCTATCCCAGCACATACACAGGTGCCCTGCCCAGTTGCTATGCCAACCCTGATGGTCCCAGACAGAAGACAATCAAGATCACAAAGAACTTGCATATGGGAGTGGATTCAGCATGGACTGAAACAAAGGACACTGATCAGATCTTCCCTCAGGGGGCAGGAAACTGCAAACTCCCCTTTGTCTCCTGGAAGTTCCTGGAAGTGACTCATGGGGAGGGGGAAAGGAGGAACCAGCCAGGTGACAAGACACTCAGGTTACCACCAACCCCTCCTTTCTGTAATGTATGCATGATGTTACCACCACAACTCCTCCCTCAACCCCTCCTTTCTGTAATGTATGCATGATGTTTCTGGGGGTGGGCTAGACCTAGAGGAGGGGAATTTCAAAAGTTTTTATAAGGTCTTGCACACCATTATTCTGGGTCTTTCCTCTCTCCTGCAAGTGAGGGGAATACCCTGTTGCAACAGTTCAATAAAGACCAAGCCTACAGGCTGCTGTTTTGCTCCAAGTTATCCTGGTTGGTGTCTTTGTTTTGTCCAAGGGAGCCCTCGGATTTTTCCTGTAACACCCTCCCTGCGAGAAGCCAAGTTACAGGGAACCAGGCAGAGGGCCTTCTCGGTGGTGGCACCCGCCCTCTAGAATGCCCTCTCGTCAGGAAATAAACAACTTATCTGACTTTTAGAAGACACCTGAAGGCAGTTTTTAATGTTTGATGTTTTATTGTATTTTTAATATTTTGTTGGAAGCTGCCCAGAGTGGCTGGGGAACCCAGACAGCTGGGCAGGGTATAAATATAATAATAATAATAATAATAATAATAATAATAATAATAATAATACAGTGGTACCTCTGGTTGCAAACGGGATCCGTTCCAGAGTCCCGTTCGCAACATGAGCAGAATGCAACCCACAGCGGCACGATTCGCCACTTCTGTGCATGCGTGTGACATCATTTTGAGCCTCTGCGCATGTGCGAGTGGCGAAACCCGGAAGTAACCCTTTCCGGTACTTCCGGGTCACCGTGGGACGCAGTCTGAAAACGCTCAGCCTGAAGCAAATGCAACACAACATATGACTGTAATAATGATGATCATCAACATCAGTGCAAGATTACTTCTCTGCAGAGTCACGACAGGTGTAAATGTGAAGATTAAAAACCACCGGCTGGCAAATGGAAAAACAAACAAAGGCTTCTGGCAGCACCAACTTAGCATGACATTCAGCGCAGATTTCTTTAGCAAACATTGAAGCGCATTCAACAGAAAGGCATAGCAGACAAAAACGTGTACAGAAAAAGATCTGGCTGATTAAATGGCACACATAACCTTTTTTTAAGTGAAACTCCATTTTTGGCTACCTTTTCCATGGGGAAATAAACACCCCCCTTTTACTGCATAAAATACAGTATAAAAACACGAATAACAAAATTCAAAAATCAATTTAGGGGAAATAAGCATTAGATAATCTCCAGGGCTAGCTGGCTGAATTGGACCTAGTTGGGCCAGCGAGAAGGCCAGGGGAGAATTAGCTGTGGGATCCCAGAGAGGGTAATCTTCATAAAAGGGGACAGGGAGGGAAGGAAGGGGAATAAAAGATCAGGCTGAATTCAAATCAAAAGCCAGGCGGAATAGCTCTGTCTTACAGGCCCTGCGGAAGGAGGTTAAATCCTGCAGGGCCCTGGTCTCATGGGACAGAGCATTCCACCAGTTCGGAGCCATCACTGAAAAGGCCCTGGCCCTGGAGGAGGATAATCTGACTTCCTTAGGGCCCGGGACCTCTAAACTATGGTTGTTCATGGACCTTAAGGTCCTCTGCAGGGCAGACCAGGAGAGGCGGTCCCGTACATACGAGGGCCCTAAGGCACAAAGGGCTTTAAAGGTCAAGACTTGAACCTGACCCTATACTCCACCGGGAGCCAAAAGCTTCATTGCCTCCAACTGTGGAGGGCAGAGCAGAGCTATTCTGGCTAGGAGCCATCGATACCCGCCCCCCTCCATGAAAATCAATATAGTTGGGATCTCCTTTCTTGTAACTTGAAGCCATGGGTTCGAGTCCTACACTCCGGAGCAGCAGAAAGCAAGCTTGCTCCCTCTTCCCTGTGACAGCCCTCCAGGTAACTATCCTGGCACCTCTCAATCTTCTCCTCTCCAAGCTAAACATACCTGGTTCCTTCAACCGTTCTTCATATGGCTTCATTTCCAGAACCTTTATCATATTGGTTGCTCTCCTCTGCCCACCTTCCAACTTGTTAATAATAATAATAATAATAATAAACTAATGTACCCAGGACCAGACAGAGGACTTCAGGTGGGACGCGGGTGGCGCTGTGGTCTAAACCACTGAGCCTCTTGGGCTTGCCGATCGGAAGGTCAGCTGTTTGAATCCCTACGATGGAATGAGCTCCCGTTGCTCGGTCCCGTAAGACAGAGCTATTCCGCCTGGCCTTTAATTTCAATTCAGCCTGATCTTTTATTTCCCTTCTCTTCCCTCCCTTTTTATGAAGATCACCTGCTCTGAGACCCCACAGCTAATTCTCCCCTGGCCTCCTCGCTGGCCCAAATAGGACCAACTCAGCCAGCTAGCCCTGGGGATTATCTAAGGCTTATTTCTCCTAAATTGATTTTTGAATTTTATTGTTATTCATGTTTTTATACTGTATTTTATGCTGCTTTTACAATTAAGTGTTTTAAATTTGTTGTTAGCCGCCCTGAGCCTGGTTTTGAACCGGGAAGGGCGGGGTAGAAATAAAATAAAAATTTATTATTATTATTATAAATAGGTACGGCTGCGGTGGGAAGGTAAACGGCGTTTCAGTGCGCTTTGGCTTCTGTCATGGTGTCCCGTTGTGCCAGAAGCGGTTTAGTCCTGCTGGCCACATGACCTGGAAAGCTGCCTGTGGACAAACACCGGCTCCCTCGGCCTGAAAGCAAGATGAGCGCCGCAACCTCATAGTCGCCTTTGACTGGATTTAACCACCCAGGAGTCCTTTACCTTTACAGTGGACACTCGGGTTGTGAACGTGATCAGTGCATGGGGATGCACGTTCACAACCCGCAGCGTTCACAACCCGTAGTGGCGCATCTGCCACACGTGGGTTGTGATTCGGCGCTTCTGTGCATGCGCAAAGCACGATTGCTGAAACTCGGAAGTAACCCGTTCCTGTACTTACGGGTTTTGACGGGTCTGTAACCCGAAAAAATGTAACCTGAGCTATGACTGTACCTTTTTACAGCCTAGAATTGCATTAACTGTTTTTGCTGCTGCATCACACTGTTGGCTCATGTTAAGCTTGTGGTCCACCAAGACCCCCACATCCTTTTTACATGCCAAGCCAGGCGTCCCCCGTCCTGTATGTGTGTATCCAGATTATTCCTGCCTTTGTGTAGAACCTTACATTTGCCCCCACTGGTATTCGGATCCTTGGTCCAAACACCAGAGACATACACACAGCCCGCCCTTGAGGGCACCCCCCTTCTGCCAGGGTGAGGGACAGCCTAGCAGAACCCCACAAAACAGGACCAGAAAGAGGCGCCCCCATCCCAACCCAGCTCCTCCACCAACTGAGACATGGAATGTCTTGCCAGGGCTCATCTACCTTGTCTGTCCTCGCGCCAGCCGAGTCAGCCACCCACTTTGACCAAGAGGCTTCTTCCTCTGAGGGATCCCCGGAGAGATCCTCGCCTTGCCAGTCACATGCCAGTCACAAGGCCAATGTCCAGAGAGGGCCGTCTGTTCTCCTCCAGGAGCTCCTGAAGAGGCCTTAAGCCTCCGGGGGTGTGGTAAGAGGTTGGCACCGATGGCCGCCTTTCCCTGACCCAGCCTAGTTCCTTGTCTCCGACGGGAGATGGCAAGAAGCAGGGCAAATGTCGCCCACGTCACATCAGATCTTTATATGCCTCTTTATGTGGGGCTGGGGTTTGTTTGTTTTCTAGTTTTACAGCCGCGAGAATTCTTCACCTCTCCTCCGAGCTCAGAAACGGCGCGTTTGCGAACCGTGAAATGCTGGCGCTTGAAGCGCAGCCAAGTGCCCTTGAGGTTGCCTGGAGTGGCAAAGGAAGCAGGCAGCTGGCAGACTCATCTGGGGAAACCGAGGTCCCAGGCGGCTGTTTATTAGGGTACCCCGTCCTCCATCACTTCTGTGTTGGAAATCTGCACTGGGAGGACATTGTCACAGGTGAACTATTGTCTGTATTTCGTATACGCTGCCTTCTCCTCTAAGGAGCTCAAGGTGGCAATAATAATAATAATAATAATAATGATAATTTATTATTTATACCCAGCCCATCTGGCTGGGTTTCCCCAGCCACTCTGGGCAGCTTCGAACAGAACACTAAAATACAATAACCTATTAAACATTAAAAGCTTCCCTGAACAAGGCTGCCTTCAGATGTCTTCTAAAAGTCTGGTAGTTGTTGTTCTCTTTGACATCTGGTGGGAGAGCATTCCACAGGGAGGGAGCCACTACCGAGAAGGCCCTCTGCCTGTAACTTGGCTTCTCGCAGCAAGGGAACCACCAGAAGGCCCTCGGCACTGGACCTCAGTGTCCGGGCAGAATGATGGGGGTGGAGACGCATACATGGTTGTTCTCCTCCCCACAACAACCCTGAGGGGTAGGCTCAGCTGAGAGGCAGTGACTAGCTCAAGGTCATCCAGTGAGCATCGTGATAGATTCGAACCCTGGTCTCTCAAGTCCAAGTCCAAAACTCTTACCACTGCGCAATACTCGTTGTGTTTGCAGCTACCGCAATGTTTACCTGTTGACTCCCTACCCGGCAGGAAGACCCATATGAGAGAGGCTGCGCATGGAGCCCCAGGACCCTTGATGTAAATCACAGGACAACTGGTGACCCCTCAGGGTTAAGGCAGCCCACAGGTTTGATGGCCACCAGGAGGAGCTATGAAGGGAATACCTGGCTTTTTCTGCCTGGCTGGTCAGTCCCGGGCAGGCTACAGGAGTACTGCTCTTAGGGGACAGGAGGCGGGCAGGTGTGGAGGACTCCCTGGTCCTGAATGGGGCAACTGTGTCCCTGAAGAACCAGGTGCGCAGCCTCGGAGTCATTTTGGATTCACAGCTGTCCATGGAGGCGCAGGTCAATTCTGTGTCCAGGGCAGCTGTTTACCAGCTCCATCTGGTACGCAGGATGAGACCCTAGCTGCCCACAGACTATCTTGCCAGAGTGGTTGCTCTCTGGTTATCTCCCGCTTGGACTACTGCAATGCACTCTACGTGGGGCTACCTTTGAAGGTGACCCGGAAACTACAACTAATCCAGAATGTGGCAGCTAGACTGGTGACTGGGAGCAGCCGCCAAGACCATATAGCAACGGTCCTGAAAGGCTTACATTGACTTCCAGTATGTTTCTGAGCACAATTCAAAGTTTTGGTGCTGACCTTTAAAGCCCTCAACGGCCTCGGTCCAGTATACCTGAAGGAGCATCTCCACCCCCATCATTCTGCCCAGACACTGAGGTCCAGTGCCGAGGGCCATTTGGCGGTTCCTTCCCTGCGAGAAGCCAAGTTACAGGAAACCAGGTGGAGGACCTTCTCAGTGGTGGCGCCCGCCCTGTGGAACATCCCACCAGATGTCAAAGAAAAGAACAACTACCACACTTTTAGAAGACATCTGAAGGCAGCCCTGTTTAGGGAAGATTTTAATGTTTGATGTATTACGGTATTTTGATATTTTGTTGGAAGCCGCCCAGAGTGGCTGGGGAAGCTCAGCCAGATGGGCGGGGTATAAATAATAAATTATTATTATTATGGCTGACAAGAGGCACGTGATCCCTTTTAACCAGTAGCCTGTTGGTTTCACAGCTGTGACACACCTAGCGCCTTTGTAGGTTGCTGCAACAAAACCTTGAGTTAATAACTTCCACCCGTTCCCCTTCGGCCTGGCTTCCTGAGCAGTGCACCCAGGAAAGCGCTGAGGGACCTGGTGAAGGAATCCAGCATTGATCTTTCGTGTCAGAAGTGGCATTTCCGACATTCGCAGTGCGAGGTGGCGCTGCCCACGCTCCAAGGACGCAGCAGACCTTGCCCATCTCTGCCAGCTCATTAAACCCAGCAAGGAAGGAAGAAGCTGCCTGCCTGAGATGGGCAGTGCCCAGAACCTCTTGCTGCTGGTCTGTTGTCTAAGGTTGTTAACAGAGAACAACTTAAGGCTTATGTACAGAGGTTGCAATTGGGTTGAACCCACAGGTATTACAGGTTACACAGAAAGGGGGAGGATGTTTTTTATTTTAAATTTTATTTATAAAATTTTCAAATTTAACAATAAATAATTAAAAAAAACATTCCATTTGAATTACACATCCAAATCTAATCTTTCCACTTTCAGACTTCCTTCAGTCTATCTGGAAATTTTCATGTTTTCACAATTACCGTATTCACATTTCTTACATCTATATTGTTTTGTTTTTTTAACCAAATTAATCTTAACAATTATTATAAAACAATATTTCTTTCCATTATTATCACAGAGCTTCTTGAAAACCTACAAACGTTAATTGACCTTCACATATATTCTTAATATACTCTGTAATTTTATTCCAGTCCTCGGTAAATCTCTAGTCTTGCCAGTTCCGAATTCTCCCCGTTAGCTTGTCTAATTCTGCGTATTCCATCAACTTCATTCTCCATTCTTCTTTCGTTGGGATTTCTTCATGTTTCCATTTTTGTGCCACCAAAATTCTTGCCGCTGTTACTGCATATAAAAACAACTTCTCATCCTTCTGTTTTATGTCATTTCCTAGTATTCCTAACAGAAAAGTTTCTGGTTTTTTAACAAAGGTATATTTCAACATTTTTTTCAATTCATTATAAATCATTTCCCAGAAACCTTTCATTTTTTTTACATTCCCACCACATATGATAGAATGTTCCTTCTTTCTCCTGACATTTCCAAAGGGGGGGGGGGGGAAGGATGTTAGGCTATAGTTCCATTCCTCCTTAAAAGAGTCAGGCATGATTGTTGTGTGCCACATGCCTGTTTACTCCCAGCACTGGTCTCACTGGGAACTTCCGTTTTGTATATAGCTTTTGTTCCTGCTGTTTCCTCAACACGGATGCAAGCAGTCATGTTTCTCCTTTGTTCTGACCTACGTTGAATAAAGCTGTAAATATGCTCTTCTGTCTGAATCTTCCGTTGCGGAGACTGCTGAAAAGGACGTGCATGAGTCTTGGAATGTGTCTGAGGCTCGTGTCGCTAATTGGCTGATGCTGTTTCCACGGGAGACCGGTGATCGTCCGGAGATGACGATGAGGCTGCCTGATGCCTCTGTCTCCCTGGCAGTATCCAAACAGGCAGCAACCTTTCCAGAGTCGTCGGCTCCCTGAAGACTTTCCTGGAGGCCATTTCCCAAGCCTCTTTGCTGCACCCAACAGACATGGTCAGCCTTTCCTCTGCCTCACCTGATGCTGCGATGGCCCCACTGCCCGTCGGACCCCCTGGACTGCAGTCCCCATCCCCTCAGTCCAGTTCTCGGTGCTGTGCTTGCAGAGCCCGCCGCAAAGTCAGGTTTGCCAGCGCCATGAGGCAGCAGACAGCATCCTCTTTCCGGAGCACCAGTAGCCGCCGCAGCTGAGTCCCTGCCAGCACCCCAGCCATGCCCACCAAGAGGCTGCCCACAATCCCACAGGCGTTTCCAGTGAAGATGGAAGCGATCAGGACGCTGATGGAGACCACTGAGGTGACGGAATGGGCCACCATGGCCTTGCCTTCCTCGGAGAAGGAGCCCGAGCGGCCGGCTAGCAGCAGCAGCAGGGCGCCCCCCAAGAGGGCGTTCGCCGTGGCACGGTCCCCGTTCAGCCAGTGGAAGCCGAAGGCGAGCAGGGGGAGCCCCACGACTGTGGAGACCCAGGCGTTGTCTGGGCTGTAGCGGGCAGCCTCCGAACCGAGCCCTGGGAGGGCGGCGAGGCGGGTGGCTGTATCCAGGAGGGGCACAAGGGCCTGGAGGAGAAACCCAGCAGAGGTCCCTCGATTGATCTGCAAAGAGAGGGAGGAGGTGGCGAAAGGAGCTCAGATAATAATAATAATAATAATAATAAAGGTAAAAGGTAAAGGGACCCCTGACCATTAGGTCCAGTTGCGGCCGACTCTGGGGTTGTGGTGCTCATCTCGCTTTACTGGCCGAGGGAGCCGGCGTACAGCTTCCGGGTCATGTGGCCAGCATGACTAAGCCGCTTCTGGCCAACCAGAGCAGCGCACGGAAACGCCGTTTACCTTCCTGCCGGAGTGGTACCTATTTATCTACTTGCACTTTGAAGTGCTTTCGAACTGCTAGGTTGGCAGGAGCAGGGACTGAGCAACAGGAGCTCACCCTGTCGCGGGGATTCGAACCGCCGACCTTCTGATCGGCAAGTCCTAGGCTCTGTGGCTTTACCCACAGCGCCACCCGCATAATAATAATAATAATAATAATAATAATAATAATAATAATAATTTCTTATTTATACCCCACCCATCTGGCTGGGCTTCCCCAGCCATTCTGGGCGGCTTCCAACAAAATATTAAAATACAGTAATGCATCAAACGTTAAAAGCTTCCCTAAACAGACTGTATCAAATGTGCTGGGAATTATATATCTCAGCTTGGTCTCTGCAAGCAAGAACCAGCCCAGTGACCCTTGTCGGCAACGCAGTTTCAAGAGGAGCGAACAGACGACCCTTGCACATCCCGGAGCGCAAAGCCCTGTTTCCACATGCAGATTTTACATTTGCCAGGTGTGCATGTGCAAATAATAATAATTTGGCATGTTCCAGGTTCCCTGTCACAGAGAGCAATTCTTAGTCATCCTGAATCCAAAAGCCCTCTCTAGCAAAGTTCAAGCTCTGGTTTTCCCAGTAGTGATGTATGGAAGTGAGAGCTGGACCATAAAGAAGGCTGATCACCGAAGAATGGATGCTTTTGAATTCTGGTCTGGAGGAGACTCTTGAGAGTCCCATGGACTGCAAGAAGATCCAACCGATCCATTCTGAAGGAAATTAGCCCTGAGTGCTCACTGGAAGGACAGATCCTGAAGCTGAGGCTCCAAGACTTTGGCCACCTCATGAGAAGAGAAGACTCCCTGGAAAAAACCCTGATGTTGGGAAAGATGGAGGGCACAAGGAGAAGGGGACGACAGAGGACGAGATGGTGGGACAGTGTTCTTGAAGTTACCAGCATGAGGGAGGCAGTGGAAGACAGGAGTGCCTGGCGTGCTCTGGTCCAGGGGGTCACGAAGAGGCGGACACGACTAAACGACTAAACAACAACAACAACTGCAAAGGCCCAGCACCCAAGAGGACAGGCCAGCAAGCAGTAACACCAGAGGACTCCCCAAATCAAGCTCTATCCCTTTCTTACCTGGAAGGTTTGGACAGCGGAGCCCAGGGACACGACACACAGCAGGAGGTTGGAGAGCAGACCGGTCACCTCATCAGGCCAGCCAGGTATTGAGGCCGAGGCTCTGCAAATGAAGGCAGAGAGAAAGAGGATTATTTCACACCTTCTAAGAATCAAAGGGACCTCAAGAGTCATCTATTCCAACCCCCTGAAATGCAGGAATATCAGCTAAAGCATCCATGGAAGATGACCATCCAATACAGTGGTCCCTTGGTTCTCAAACTTAATCCGTTCCGGAAGTCCGTTCCAAAACCAAAGCGTTCCGAAACCAAGGCACGCTTTCCCATAGAAAGTAATGCAAAACGGATTAATCTGTTCCAGACTTTTAAAAACAACCCCTAAAACAGCAAGTTAGCATGAATTTTACCATCTAACGAGACCATTGATCCACAAAATGAAAGCAGTAAACAATGTACTGCAGTCACACAATCAATCCATCAGTAGCTGAACTGGGTTCCACACAGTCACCAAAACAAAATAAAAGAGCCACAAAAATGCAAAATAAATAGCAAAAACAGACAGACCTCAGTGCAACACTCAAAACGGAAGTGTAACACTCAAAACGGAGCACGTTCGGCTTCCAAAAAGAGTTCGCAAACCGGAACACTTCCTTCCGGGTTTGCAGTGTTTGGGTTCCAAGTTGTTTGAGTACCAAGGCACTTGAGAACCAAGGTATACCGCTGTATCTGCTTAAAAACCTCCAAGGAAGGAGTATAAGACAGGAGGACGTGTGATCAGGCGGGATCTTTTGGAATCGACTCTCAAGTACCGCAGATGGCAAAACATCCAGTCTTGCAAGTGTTAAAGCACGTATGTATTTTGGGCTAATAAGTTTGTGCAGATATGAGGCCAGAGAACCAAAACGGAGAGGTGGAAAATGAACATACCAAGGGCAGAATTTCCTTATTACACCCAGGTTGTTCAGATGCTAGATATCTTTTAGACGTTGACCAATTAGACGGTTTGCTTTAGTGGGGCCCATAGTGAGTAGGTGTTGTGGGGATCACCACCCATCCCAGGGCGCTCAACCACAGCCACAATGTCCTTTCTTCTATCAGATCAAAATGAGCAGATAACAGTAAAGGCTGCTAAATTCAAAGCTATATTGCAACATTAATAATAAATAAATTAAGTGCAAAAAATAATAATTTTTTTTTTATCTTATCTATCTATCTGCTCCAAGGAAGGAGTCGCAAGGGAATCTGGTTCCACTGTTGCTCTTCGGAAGGCAGCAAGCAGCCAGCCCCAGGGGTCAGCTGATTTGATTCTGAAACACTCACTCTGCCATGGCGACTTTTGCTCTGCGAGGGAAGGAGCGTGCAGGTTAAAGAGCCAGGAGTCAGGATGAGACACGGCTGCTGCGTGGGCATCCAGCTACAAGACAATGAATCGGCATGTCAGGTGTCGGAGGCGAAGTTCTTGCTCTCTGCATCTCCTAACCAGGAGGCAATTTCAGACAGGTAATCAAGTATCCAGCACTTCCCCCAAGATTGAGGGCAGGGACAGGCAGAGGATCAGCCTGAACGCTGCTCACCTGGGCTCAGCCGTGGGGCTGAAGTTCATAATCAAAAACTGATAACCTCAGGTGCCTGGTTAGAAAGATGGTGGCATATTGCTAAAACAGAAAAAAAACACCCGACTTTTAATTAAAAGTTGGGCAAAGGGTAAAACAAAGGCGCTGGATTTTCTGGTCACTTGGGTGTGATATACATCTGTGGTTCCCAAACGTGGTTCCATAAACTCACCCATAGCTCTTCCTATCCAGGCCTATAAAAAGCCTTACTCAGAATAGCAGTGTGCAGTGAGGAGGATAACGACACACAAAAATGAGAAACAGGTACCAATTATTGTGCATTTATTCAAAGGCCAATTAAAACTATTTACTTTCTTCTTCGTTTTTATTCCTATGTTATGTATTTTTGTGTTTCCATGTTGCAAACTGCCCCGCGATCCTCGGATGGCGGGCAGGAAAGAAATTGAATGAATAAATACGACAAGGCTGATTCGACACAATGGATGAACTTGACCTACATTCTCAAAGTCCAGTAATGCATCTCATGTCCAGTGCTCTGCTGACCACTCTCTGGAGAACCCCACTTTGGGAACTGCTGGTGCGCATGATTTTTTTTAAAAAAAAACCCTCTAGGGTCTGAGTTTCCGTTTTTCGTCCTCCCTCCCTGCCCCTCTTCCTTTTGTGTCGCATCTCCTAAAGTGCGAGTCTGGGACCCCTTGCCTCTTACTGCGCCACCCTCTCAGGAGAACCCCACTTTGGGAACCGCTGGTGTACATGAAATAATAAGAAACCCTCTAGGGTCTGAGTTTGCCATTTTCCTCCTCCCTCCCGACTCCTCTTCCTTTTGTGTTGCATCTCCTAAATTGCGAGTCTGACCATTTCAAAGTGGTGCTGGGGCCCCTTGCCTCTTAGTGTGCCCCCCTCTCCAGAGAACCCCACTTTAGGAACAACCGCGGGTGCACATGAAATAATAATAATAAGAAACCCTCTGGGGTCTGAGTTTGCCTTTTTCCTCCTCCCTCCCGACTCCTCTTCCTTTTGTGTTGCGTCTCCTAAATTGCGAGTCTGGGACCCCTTGCCTCTTACTGCGCCCCCTCTCTAGAGAACCCCACTTTGGGAACCACTGGTGTACATGAAATAATAATAATAATAACCCTCTGGGGTCTGAGTTTGCCATTTTCCTCCTCCCTCCCAGCCCCTCTTCCTTTTGCGTCGCATCTCCTAAATTGCGAGTCTGACCATTTCAAAGCGGTGCTGGGCTCCTTTGCCTCTTAGCTCACTCCCCCTCTCAGGAGAACCCCACTTTAGGAACAACCGCGGGTGCACATGAAATAATAATAATAATAATAATAATAATAACCCTCTGGGGTCTGAGTTTGCCATTTTCCTCCTCCCTCCCGACTCCTCTTCCTTTTGCGTCGCATCTCCTAAATTGCGAGTCTGAGCATTTGAAAGCGGTGCTGGGGCCCCTTGCCTCTTAGTGCGCCCCCCTCTTTAGAGAACCCCACTTTGGGAACCGCTGGAGTACATGAAATAATAATAATAAGAAACCCTCTAGGGTCTGAGTTTGCCATTTTCCTCCTCCCTCCCTGCCCCTCTTCCTTTTGTGTTGCATCTCCTAAATTGCGAGTCTGGGACCCCTTGCCTCTTAGTGCGCCCCCCTCTCTAGAGAACCCCACTTTGGGAACCACTGGTGTACATGAAATAATAATAATAAGAAACCCTCTAGGGTCTGAGTTTGCCATTTTCCTCCTCCCTCCCTGCCCCTCTTCCTTTTGTGTTGCATCTCCTAAATTGCGAGTCTGGGACCCCTTGCCTCTTACTGCGCCCCCCTCTCAGGAGAACCCCACTTTAGGAACAACCGCGGGTGCACATGAAATAATAATAATAATAATAATAATAATAACCCTCTAGGGTCTGAGTTTGCCATTTTCCTCCTCCCTCCCGACTCCTCTTCCTTTTGAGTCGGACCATTTTAAAGGGGTGCCGGGGCCCCTTGCCTCTTAGCTCCCTCTCCTCTCCAGAAAACCCCACTTTGGGAACCGCTGGTGCACATTAACAACAACAGCAACAACCACAACCCCCTTTGGGGTCTGAGTTTGCCTTTTTCCTCCTCCCTCCCTGCCCCTCTTCCTTTTGTGTCGCGTCTCCTCAACGCCAAGTTCCCAGGGAGCGAAAGTCCCGCAAAAGAAAAGAAAAGGGGGGAGGAATAGGCTCCCCCGGCCTCCATTGGCCCGGCCCGGCCCGCGCTTCCCTTCCCTCTCCCTACCCGGCCCGTTTCTCCCCCGGAGTCCGCCAAGCGCCCGACAGCGAGTTTCCCACGGCTAGAGCGGCACGGCGAGAGGAAAACCGGAAGAGGAAAGAGCCATAGAGTGCGCCAGGCTAGAGAGGCAGGAAGAAACCATAGAGACTTCCTTTTCCCCGCGGGGGAAACAAAGCCACTTTCGGAGGTTTCGCCCCAGCCGGGAGAGACTCTCGGCCTTTCTCTTTCCTTGTTTTAGAAGAGGCTTCTTATTTTGCTAAAATAACTCTTCTTGGATTGGGCCTTCCTAGTAAGGGCAAGGGAAAAGGGCAGCGGCTTCAACGGTCGCTACTGGGCAGGCGCGGTCGGGACTGAGCACGCGCAGTAGCATCGAACCCTAGAGAAAAGGGAGCATTGTTGCGACAAGAAACTTAGGGCGCCCAACATCAGGAAGATGCGTTTGTCTTCCTTGGGTGTTCTAGTGCTAATAATAATAATAATAATAATAATAATAATAATAATAATAATAATAATAATAATAATAATAATACTGCACCGGCTCACCGCCTGCCGTAAGGAAGTACGATCCTGAATTACCAAAGATAAAACGAACATTAACACGAGCAGCTCGCGAGGAATAACTCCCCTTCCTCCCCCCCAAAATACGGAGAAAAAGCTGGCGATTGTGCGTTCCTCGGGGCAGGGACCTTTGCCTGGGTCATCTGCCTCTTTAACACGGAACAAAAAGGGACCTGCTGCAAAAACATATTAATATTTAAGCTGGGGGTGATCTGGCTACGAGCACAGTTATAATTTTCATTTGTTCGTGCGGATGCAGAAATTTAGTTAACTGTGCCGCTCTTGGTGGAGTACACAGTAAAAAACAAAACATAAGAACAGTGCTTTTTTCTGGGGGAACGCAGACCATAATAATAGTAATAATAATAATAATAATAATAATAATAATAATAATAATAATAATATATTTACCCCGCCCATCTGGCTGAGTTTCCCCAGCCACTCTGGGCGGCTCCCCATCCCTAAACATTTGGTGAATCTTTGTACTTTTGTCCATTGAATGCATTCATTTCCCCCGATCGGAACGATAAAACGGTGATTTTCTGGAGTCAAAACGAAAAGTATACCCCTAAACATTTTTTTTTAGGAAAGCATTGCGTAAAGAATAGTTTGGAGAGTTTCAATTGGAAAGCACCGCGCGGCTGCAAGAGCGGGGCTCTCTGCACGTGCTCAGAGGCACTCTTGCTGGCTCTGGAAGGCAAGCAGCTGGGCGCGCCTCTTTCCGGCCCGGGCTCGCTCCCGCTTCCAGCTGGCCGGGCTCCTCCTCCCCGTCTGCTCCGGGGAAGGAAGGGCGGCGGCGGCGGCAGCGCGCAGAGCCGGAGGGTTGCGCAGGGATCCGGCCATGGGGATCTCCAGGCTGGCCGAGCTGATCCGGGAGCAGGCGCCGGACGCCGTGAGCTCCGTCCAGCTGGAAGACTACCGGGGTGAGCGCTTCCGCCGCCTTTTGCGCCCATCCTGCATCTCCCAGACTGCAGGCATCCCCAAACTCAGTGCGCAACCTGCTTTGGACTACAATTCCCATCATCCCTGACTGCTGGGCCTGTTAGCTAGGGATGATGGGAGTTGTAGTCCCAAAACAGCTGGAGGGCTGAGTTTGGGGGTACCTTGTTCTAGAGCCGTGTTTCCCAACCTTTGGTCTCCAGCTGTTTTTGGACTACAACTCCCATTATCCCTAGCTAGCAAGACCAGTGGTCAGGGATGATGGGAGTTGTAGTCCCAAAACAGCTGGAGGGCTGAGTTTGGGGGTACCTTGTTCTAGAGCAGTGTTTCCCAACCTTTGGTCTCCAGCTGTTTTTGGACTACAACTCCCATCATCCCTAGCTAGCAAGACCAGTGGTCAGGGATGATGGGAGTTGTAGTCCCAAAACAGCTGGAGGGCTGAGTTTGGGGGTACCTTGTTCTAGAGCCGTGTTTCCCAACCTTTGGTCTCCAGCTGTTTTTGGACTACAACTCCCATCATCCCCAGCTAGCAGGACCAGTGGTCAGGGATGATGGGAGTTGTAGTCCCAAAACAGCTGGAGGGCTGAGTTTGGGGGTACCTTGTTCTAGAGCAGTGTTTCCCAACCTTTGGTCTCCAGCTGTTTTTGGACTACAACTCCCATCATCCCTAGCTAGCAAGACCAGTGGTCAGGGATGATGGGAGTTGTAGTCCCAAAACAGCTGGAGGGCTGAGTTTGGGGGTACCTTGTTCTAGAGCCGTGTTTCCCAACCTTTGGTCTCCAGCTGTTTTTGGACTACAACTCCCATCATCCCTAGCTAGCAAGACCAGTGGTCAGGGATGATGGGAGTTGTAGTCCCCAAACAGCTGGAGGGCTGAGTTTGGGGGTACCTTGTTCTAGAGCCGTGTTTCCCAACCTTTGGTCTCCAGCTGTTTTTGGACTACAACTCCCATCATCTCTAGCTAGCAAGACCAGTGGTCAGGGATGATGGGAGTTGTAGTCCCAAAACAGCTGGAGGGCTGAGTTTGGGGGTACCTTGTTCTAGAGCCGTGTTTCCCAACCTTTGGTCTCCAGCTGTTTTTGGACTACAACTCCCATCATCTCTAGCTAGCAAGACCAGTGGTCAGGGATGATGGGAGTTGTAGTCCCAAAACAGCTGGAGGGCTGAGTTTGGGGGTACCTTGTTCTAGAGCCGTGTTTCCCAACCTTTGGTCTCCAGCTGTTTTTGGACTACAACTCCCATCATCCCTAGCTAGCAAGACCAGTGGTCAGGGATGATGGGAGTTGTAGTCCCAAAACAGCTGGAGGGCTGAGTTTGGGGGTACCTTGTTCTAGAGCAGTGTTTCCCAACCTTTGGTCTCCAGCTGTTTTTGGACTACAACTCCCATCATCCCTAGCTAGCAAGACCAGTGGTCAGGGATGATGGGAGTTGTAGTCCCAAAACAGCTGGAGGGCTGAGTTTGGGGGTACCTTGTTCTAGAGCCGTGTTTCCCAACCTTTGGTCTCCAGCTGTTTTTGGACTACAACTCCCATCATCCCCAGCTAGCAAGACCAGTGGTCAGGGATGATGGGAGTTGTAGTCCCAAAACAGCTGGAGGGCTGAGTTTGGGGTACCTTGTTCTAGAGCCGTGTTTCCCAACCTTTGGTCTCCAGCTGTTTTTGGACTACAACTCCCATCATCCCCAGCTAGCAAGACCAGTGGTCAGGGATGATGGGAATTGTAGTCCAAAAACAGCTGGAGACCAAAGGTTGGGAAACACTGTTCTAGAGGATCGCGGGCATCTCGGCTGGTTGGGCTGGATGATGACCTTTGGGTCTCTGGTGCAAGTTAAAATTTTGCCTGTGCGGGAACAGCATTTCCTTACTACAAAACTTCTTGTAGTCCTACTAGCGTAATTTGTTGATTACAGTTGCTCTTCAAATAATTCATATACAGTGGTACTTCAGGTTGTATACGCTTCAGGTTACATACGCTTCAGGTTACACACTCCGCTAACCCAGAAAGAGTGCTTCAGGTTAAGAACTTTGCTTCAGGATGAGAACAGAAATTGGGCTCTGTCGGTGCAGCAGCAGCAGGAGGCCCCATTAGCTAAAGTGGTGCTTCAGGTTAAGAACAGTTTCAGGTTAAGAACGGACCTCCAGAACAAATTAAGTACTTAACCCGAGGTACCACTGTACAGTCATATCTTGGGTTGAATGTACTCCGGGCTGAACGTGTTCAAGTTGTGTTCCACGGCAACCCGGAAGTAACAGAGCGTGTTAAATGACGTTGCGCATGCGCAGAAGCAGACGTGCCGTCGCTGGTTACATTTGCTGCTAGATGCGAACGGGGCTCCGGAACGGATCCTGTTCATATCTAGAGGGACCACTGTACTTCTTCCAATCTTCTGAAAATCTCTGGTCCCGCAGGGTTTCAGATCCTTCCTGTCATTTTGTCCAATTTTTTGTAAGGAGTAATATTTCTACAAAGTAGAAAAAAGATAGAGATGTTATAAGTTTGAAATGTAATAGGAGAAATAAGAAATGCATGCTAAGAGATTGGATTGGGAAATTCTCAGACAGTACTGACGGAAATCAAAAAAATTGCGTAAGATGTGAAAGTATGTTTAATTATTGTTGGAAATGGTATGTTAAAAAACTAATAAAAATTATATAAAAAAAGGGAACAGCATCTCCTGTGCAACTGTGGGAGCTGGAGCCGAACTAGGGAACTTGCTGCCACAGGAACTTGGATGGGTTTAGAAGAGGGTTGGACAAATTCAGGCTCTGCCTCTGCAGCTGGAGACCGTAAATGCTTCTGAATCTCAGAAACTGCAGAGTTCTTGCGCTCAAATCCTGCTTGCTGGCTGAGGCATCTGGTTGGCCACTGTAAGGTCAGGATCCTGGACTAGATGGACCACTGGCCTGATCCAGCAGACTCTTCTTAGGTTCTTAGGACCGAGTCTGAGCATGTGCAGAGTGTCTTTTCCTCCAGCCGATTCATAGCCCCTCGCTCCTGCACCCAAAACCCTCCCCTGTGCTCTGGCTTGGCTGTGTGGGGTGCACAAGCCTCATGTAGGTCCGAAGGGAGAAGCGGGTCTGTCTGGGAGTCTGGAGCCAGAATTTCTGACCGATGGGAAGGTATTATTTATTTCGTCTGTTTACACCCCCCCCCCACCGTGGGGCTCAGAGTGGGGTCCATGGGGGTTCCCCGTGGCTTTCCTGCCCCCAAGCAGCCCTACTTGTCCTTAGACCGTCTCCTGGAATAAGTGTAACTATTTTATTTTATTTCCTAAAATTTATATTCGGCTTGAAAATCTTTGTCTGCCGACTTTCCCCATTCCATTCCTAAAGTCTCCTTTTTCTAAACTAAGATGTCCCAAATGCTTCAGCCTTTCTCCAAAAGGGAGTCTCTCCAGTCCCTCAATCATTTTGGTTCTCCTTTTCTGAATCTTTTCTGCAATCTCCTTTTTGAGGTGAGGCAACCAGAACCATTCCTCTCTGCCTTTTCTTCCTCTCAGCCTAACCCTACCTCACAGGGCTGTCGTTGTCGTGGGAATTAAACAAAGAGCGGCAGAACCATGCATACGCCACCTTGAGCTCCTCAGAAAAAAATGTGGGATAGAAACAGAACAAGCAGATACGTACACAGAATAATGATTAAGTTCTTTTTCCTCCTTGGCTCAGGGCGTGTGGTGGCAATGGATGTCTCCGTTGCTTTTTACCAGTTCCACACGGCTATGCCAAAGATCATCAACCGCCATGGGGAAAATATCAGGTGAGAAGTTGCAAGCAAGTTTAAAAAAAGAATGTTTGTTGATTTAAAAGCATTTGTAAGCCACTTAATACTAATAAACTGTTGAAGTCATGTCTTCTTCTTTGGCAATCCCTCGTAGCCGAGTAAGATCGTCTTCCATGAACACGGTTTTAATGAGTCCGTAAGTGACTGTGGAGGCCAGTTCTGGATCCACACGTCCTTCCACAGTGGGGACATTGGTGGGAGTTGATCACGGTGTGGATTTGCCAAGCATGCCTTCCTCTTAGCACGTTTCTCCCTTGTGTCCTGAGTTCGAGTGTCTTCAAAGCCCAGGACACCTTTGGTAAAGGCTGTTCTCCAACTGGAGCACTCGCAGGCAAGTTTTTCCCAATTGTTGGTGTTTATACTACATTTTTTTTTTTTTGCCTTGAGACAGCCTTTACAACTCTATTGTTGACCGCCAGCATTACGCTTTCCATTTTAAAGTTTGGAATAGAGTACTTCATGGGTAGGCAAACTAAGGCCCGGGGGCCGGATCTGGCCCAATCGCCTTCTAAATCCGGCCCGCGGACGGTCCGGGAATCAGCGTGTTTTTACATGAGTAGAATGTGTCCTTTTATTTAAAATGCATCTCTGGGTTATTTGTGGGGCATAGGAATTCATTCATTCCCCCCCCCCCAAAAAAATATAGTCCAGCCCCCCACCAGGTCTGAGGGACAGTGGACCGGCCCCCTGCTGAAAAAGTTTGCTGACCTCTGGAGTAGTTGCTTTGGAAGATATGTACACATACTCAGGTGCGGAACTGGCACTGCTGCAGGTGCCACGTAATGCCCATAATAGTTATTCTGCATTTGTAAGAACTCGCTCTTTTAGTGTAGTAGCACTTTGGAACTCCCCGCCTATTGATAGCAGGAAGGTGCTGTCACTGAACTCTTTTCCGCACCAGCTAAAAATATTTTTGTTTATGCAAGTCTTCCCAATTGTTTAGAAAGCGGGTGTGAGTCTTAATCTGCTTTTAGCCTATTGCTGTATTTTAACTTTTCCAAAGTCTTAACTTATTGCTGCTGCTCCCCCCCCCCCCACAATTGATGCTTTAATGTTTTATATTCTTTCTGTAAACCGCTTTGAGGTGTTTTGCAATCAAGCGGTTTTCATAAATAAATATATAAATATCATTAAAACAACGATACAGCGTGGAACTAGTAAAACAGTTGGTTTCAAAGCGTGTAAAAACAGAGGTTCAGGTTGTCAAAGCACATCTTCTGGGTTAGGAAAAGCCTGATGCCCCCAGTACAGGGACAATAGTGAAAAATGTTCAGGTCACCGCCCTGTGATATTTTGCAGGGTGTGGTGCCAAAGGTAGACTTTCCCCAGGTGATCTCAGTGAGTCTTTCAGGTATTTCAAGTTTTTGTGCCCTCTCACTTTTGCTTTAAGCAGGCTGTTTCCTGGGCAATTATTGTTCCAACTCATTGTCAAACTGATGCCCCCAGTTTCCCAGTGTGAGATCTATGGCTCTGAGACAATCTAAGGGTCTTGGTGGTTTGTGATGCGGCAGCAAAAGCAGCTAACGCTATTCTAGGCTGCATTGATAGACGTCTAGCGTCCAGATCTAGAGAAGCAATAGTGCCGCTCTGTTTTGCCTTGGTCAGACCACGCCTGGAATACTGTGTCCACTTACGGGCACCACAATTTAAGAAGGATGTTGACAAGCTGGAAAGTGTGCAAAGGAGGGCAACCAAAATGATCAAGGGTCTGCAAACCGAGCCTGATGAGGAACAGTTGAAGGAGTTGAATATGTTTAGCCTGGAAAAGAGGAGACTGAGAGGAGATAGGATAGTAAAGGTAAAGGGACCCCTGACCATTAGGTCCAGTCGTGGCTGACTCTGGGGTTGCGGCGCTCATCTCGCTCTATAGGCTGAGGGAGCCAGCGTACAGCTTCCGGGTCATGTGGCCAGCAGGACTAAGCCGCTTCTGGCGAACCAGAGCAGCGCACAGAAATGCCGTTTACCTTCCCACCGGAGCAGTACTTATTTATCTACTTGCACTTTGACGTGCTTTCGAACTGCTAGGTTGGCAGGAGCAGGGACAGAACAACGGGAGCTCACCCTGTCACGGGGATTCAAACCGCCAACCTTCCAATTGGCAAGCCCCAAAGGCTCAGTGGTTTAGACCACAGCGCCACCCGCATCCCTTACCTTTTACCTTCTAGGCTGTATCAGCAGATGTCTAGTGTACATCCCACCTGAAGTCCTCTGTCTAGTCCTGGGTACATTAGTTTAATATTATTATTATTAACAAGTTGGAAGGTGTGCAGAGCAACCAATATGATAAAAGTTCTGGAAACGAAGCCTTATGAAGAGTGGTTGAAGGAGCCAGGTATGTTTAGCTTGGAGAGGAGGAGACTGAGAGGTGCTATGATAGTTATCTGAAGGACTGTCACAGGGAAGAGGGAGCTCTGGAGGGGAGGACTCGAACCCATGGCTTCAAGTCACAAGAAGGAGATTCAACATCAGGAAGAACTTTCTGATAGTAAGAGCTGTTTGCCAGTGGAATGGACTCTGATGGACTCTCCTCCCTTGGAAGTTTTTAAGCAGAGCTTGGGTGTCCACCTGTCATGGATGCTTCAGCTGAGATTTCTGCATTGCAGGGGGTCAGACTGGATGACCCCGAGGGGTCCCTTCCAATTCTATGATTCCCCCGCTTCCTCCTGGTCAGGCAAGGCCTCCTTCCACCTGCCTTGCCCTACCCTCTAGTCTCTGCTTCTCAATGTGTATTGTATTGTTTTATGTACTGTGGCTTGCTGTTTTATTGATTATAGTTTAGATATTATTGTAACTGCTGAGTGGATTTCTCTTTAACTTTTATATGTTGATATCATTACCCTATTTTATACTATTCTAATTGATTGTTGAATGTTAGTTTTTTGATGGAGGTTCCCTATTTCAAAGTTATATTTTATTCTCACATTTTTGTATTGAAATAGAATGTTATAAGATGTGCATTTTTTGTTTCTTCAGCTTGTAAAGCGCCATGAGTATTGTAAGATAGAAAGGCGGTATACAAATTAAAGATGATGATGATGGGTCCATGATGGTGAAGCACATTTGCACTGGCAGGGCTTCAGTTTGAGTTCTGCCCAGGTCTCCCTGCTCACTCCTGTCTCCTTTGCATCCCTGCCCCCTTCCGTGGGGCTGCTTTGCTTTGCCTCCCCCCCCCCCCGCCCCCTGCTCACACACTGCCTCCTCTTCTGTTCCAGTTCCCTGCAGGGGCTCTTTTACCGGACGATGCATCTCCTGGAAAACGGCATCAAGCCCGTCTTCATCTTTGATGGGAAACCCCCCGACCTCAAGGAGAGAGTGGTTCGTAAGAGGGGATCCTGGGGGGGGGGCTGGGAGGGCAAAACCCAAACACTGACCCCCAAGCCTGGCTAGAAGTGCAGGGGGAGAGTCTCGCCCGCAAAGGCAGGGACCACATTGGCCATGGAGAGAATTAGAAGTCTCCCCCCCCCATTCACCCCATTTTCCTATTGCGGCCTGACCTTGCAACGTTTCAGGCTGCTGTTAATCTGAAATTGCACATCATCATCATTTATTATTTATACCCCGCCCATCTGACTGGGTCTCCCCAGCCACTCTGGGCAGCTTCCAACCAAATAGCAAAAACAATACAGTGTCAGACATTAAAAACTTCCCTAATCAGGGCTGCCTACAGGTGTCTTTTAAAAGTAAAATAGTTGTTTATTGCCTTAACATCTGGTGGGAGGCCGTTCCACAGGGCAGGTGCCACCACCGAGAAGGCCCTCTGCCTGGTTCCCTGTAACTTGGCTTCTTGCAGCGAGGGAACCGCCAGAAGGCCCTTGGCGCTGGACCTCAGTGTCCGGGCTGAATGACGGGGGTGGAGACACTCTTTCATTCTCCCCTCATCCAGGAAAGGGAGAAGCAATTCTGCGTAATTCTTCTTTCTGTCTCCGCTCCCCTTGCAGCTGGCGAAACGCGCCGCAGTCTCTGGAGCCAAGAGAAAAGCTGCAGGTAAGACTGTCTCAGACTCCCCTAGTTGGGGGTCACTGCCCCTTTTATTGGTGGGGAGTTGGGGCTACGGCAGGGAGAGCCCTGCCCCCAGACCCTCTGAGCCTGGCTTCGGCTGGGGAGGGCGGGATATAAATAAAATTTTATTTATTATTATTATTCCTGCATCTTTCAGATCCTGCCGCAGACGAGCCCCTGCAACGGTTGCCGAGAAGAGACTCCGAGAGGCTGCTGGGTTACTTGGGGGTTCCCTGTGTGCAGGTACACAATGTCTCCTGCGTCTCGGGGTTGGGATAGATGACCGCCTGGGGTCCCTTCCAACCCTACAAATCTATGCTTCCATGTTCACATATTTACATCCAATGCAGCATATTTATATACTTATATGCAAGGGAACCTCTCTCTCTCTCTCCCCATAGAATCACAGAACTGTAAAGGGACCCCTGAGGGTCATCCAGCCTAACCCCCTCTCCCCTCCTCCTTCCCTCCCTTTCCTCTCCCTCTTAGGCGCCAGCTGAGGCAGAAGCGACATGCGCAGCTCTGGTGAAGTCTGGGCGCGCCTGGTGCACGGCCACGGAGGACATGGATGCGCTGCCCTTCGGAAGCTCACGTCTCCTGCGGCACCTGAACTCCAAGAACAGGTGAGTGTGTCCTGGATGTGAATGGAAGTGGTAAAGACTCTGGGCATGTGCAGAGTGCCTTCCCAGCTCCCGCAGGTCGGAGGCAGAGAGCAGGTGGGAGGGGTTTCCGGGGGGCAGAGTGTGTCCATTCCTAGCAAGATCAAGGCCTGAAACTCATTGTGGAAGCTGGAGCATAGTGGAGTGTTCTGGGCTGGGCGTTTGTGAGGCAACCTGAGTTACGAAACAGAAGAAGAGCTTGCAGAACCATCTAGTCCAATATCCTGTTCTCTCTCTCTCTCTCTCTCTCTCTCTCTCTTTTAAAGGTTGCAACACTGGTTTACTAGTCATTAATATTACTTGTAGATTACAGAACATTTTAAATAGAATAGAAAATAAAATTGTGTCTATGTTCCTACAAGCTTTCTGAAATGCAAATTCATGGGAAACATGAACATGGACATTGACTTCCCTTTAATTCTGAACAATCATGATTACAGATGGAAAACAGTAGACAAGAACATAGAGGAGTTTCTCCCTTTTTATAATGCTGTCTGTATGTAATTCTGCCTTCGCTTTCCCATCTGCCATCATCAGTCTCCCTGTGGTCCTTGTTTTCATGTTTTGTTTTTATGCGCTATCCTGTTCTCACTGGGGCAGCACTAGCAGGGGTGGCACAAGTGACAAAATGCTGTTTGGCACTCAACGTCTGCAAGAGATGCTATGGCTTTGGTGTGCGCAGGTTTCCTGCTGTCAAAACGGTCCGCCCGCCGGCTCCTCCACAAAAACTCTGGTTCCCACCAAAAATATGAAATAAAGTCTAACCATATTTGCAGGCAAAAAAAATTAATTAAATTTCAATGGGTGGGTGGGTGTGTGACAAGAAATTTTCTGCCCCGGCTACCACCTGACCTTCTACGCCACTGCCCACCAGATGCCCGTTATGGGAAACCCGCAACCAGGATTTGAGCAAAAAACCCACTCTCCCCTCCAGCAATTGGTATTCCGAAGCATCGCTGCCTCCGACTGTGACTGATAGTCTTGCCCTCCATGATTCTGTCCAGAGCTCTTATAAAAGCCATTCCATCTGGTACTCATTGGTCCTCCTTGTGGCAGTGAGTTCCACAGTTTAACTGTGCGCGGCACGAAGGAATTCTTTTATCCGTTTTGAATTCAGCTTCATCGGATATCCGTGAGCTGCTAGTGTTATGAAAGAGGGAGAGAAACTTTTCTGTATCCTGTAATGGTGGCAGATTTTGAAACAAAACCATCCTTGTGTCTCCCCTTTCCGCCTTCTCTGACCCTGTCACAATAGCTGTTTCCTCTCCCGGTTTCTAAACAATCTGAGTTTAGCACTGTGTTGCAAACGTTGGCTTCCTGTTGCTCCTTCCCAAGTAATGAAGCCGCAAAGTCTTACTTGAGTAAACCAGCAAGAACTACAATTGCAGAAGTCGGTAAAACCTTTATTAAAATGGAATAACAGCAGACTGGAGTCAAGAAGGTTTTTTTTAGTGATCTTCTGAAACCTTGCAAAGTCATTACAGTGGTACCTCAGGTTAAGTACTTAATTTGTTCCAGAGGTCCGTACTTAACCTGAAACTGTTCTTAACCTGAAGCAGCACTTTAGCTAATGGGGCCTCCTGCTGCTGCCGGAGCACGATTTCTGTTCTCATCCTGAAGCAAAGTTCTTAATCCGAGGTACTATTTCTGGGTTAGAGGAGTCTGTAACCTGAAGCATATGTAACCTGAAGCGTATGTAACCTGAAGCGTATGTAACCTGAGGTACAACTGTACGTATATCTCTTTCTCCCCTGGCATGTTAAAAAGTTGGTGAGTCTGGATAAACTGGTGCTTTCTAGGAATGACACTTTTTCATGTGGTGTGTGTAATGAGTAGCCAATAATAATAATATTAATAATAATAATATTTACCGTATTTTTCGCACCATAGGACGCACCGGACAATAGGACGCACCTTGTTTTAGAGGGGGGAGAACAAGAAAAAAAAAATCTCCCCCTCTCTGCCCAGCGCCCCTTCAGAGAAGCGGCAGGAGGCGCTGCGCAGAGAGGGGGAGAGTTTCCCCCCTCTTGTTTTCCCGCTCTAAAACAAGGTGCCGTTCAGGCGGCTACCTTGGAAGCCTGGAGAGCGAGAGGGGTCGGTGTGCACCAACTCTCCAGGCTTCAGGTTCCTTTCGACCTGCTCTTTGGGGCTGGCGGGGGAAGCCCACCACCAGCCCCAAAGAGCAGGTCAGGGAGCAACGGAAAGGCGCAGCGGAGAGGCTGCTGCCATAGTCGTGCGTCACCTCTCCAGCTGGGAGAGGGTCGCGGGGCTATGGCTTCTTTAGCCCCTCATGCGCTCTCCCAGCTGGAGAGGTGGCGCGCGGCTAAAGAGGATCCTGCCATAGCCACGCGTCACCTCTCCAGCCGGGAGAGGGTCGTGGGGGGCTTCTTTAGCCCCGTGCGCGCTCTCCCGGCTGGAGAGGTGACGCACGGCTAAAGAGGCTCCAACCATAGCCGCGCGTCACCTCTCCAGCCGGGAGAGGGTCGCGGGGCTATGGCGTCTTCGCTCCATAGGATGCACACACATTTCCCCTTCATTTTTGAAGGGGAAAAAGTGCGTCCTATAGAGCGAAAAATACGGTATACCCCACCCATCTGGCTGGGTTGCCCCAGCTTCCAATACATGGAAACATAGTAAGACATCGAACAATACAAACTTCCCAATACAGGGCTGCTGTGGTGGATGGTGCCACTGAATGGGACAGGGAGGATCATAGAATCATGAAATTGTAGGGACACCAAGGGTCATCTAGTCCAACCCCCTTTTTATATAATAATTTTTATTTGTTTTTTTATAAATATAAACATACAACAAACATCCATTCAAAATCCAAGTCCTGAGATTACTCTGAATCTCCTGACTTCCCCCCATCCCTTCCATGCATCCTAGTAAAAATAATTACAACTGCATGTCAATATTTATCCAGATATTTTTCTTTCTAAATTGCCCATAGTTTCCGTTACTTACAAGTATGATTAAAATCCTGCCAATGTTTTAACCTGCTTGCAATGGTCTTGTATATAAATTATGGACTTTCCCCATTAAAAAAAAAAGTTCTTGTCTTCTCGGTTTCTGAGCTTCCCAGTTAGTTTCGCCATTTCGGCAGAGTCCGTCCTCTTGATTTGCCATTCTTCCCTGGTAGAATTCCTCTTCCTTCCATAGTCCAGCCCCCTTCAGCGCTGGTGTCACAATGCAGGAATCTGCGGCTGGCCGTTGTGCAGTGAGAAATCAGGTCGACTTTGTTCCCTGGGGTCGTAATGAATTCTGTGTGGTTTCTTTTATCTCTTCCAGGGACCTGGAAGAGATCTCCTTGCCGGTGGTTCTACAAAAGCTGGGCTTAACGCAAGAGCAGGTGAGGAGACAATCGCGTAGCAAGGGGGGGTGCGGTAGTTGTGGTCTGCCCCAAGTGTCCCCACTCAGGGGGGTGACAAAATCGTGGCCAGCACTCACTGCGGGGTCTGCAGCGCACCCGAGCCATGCATCTTGGGCGCCTGTGTGCCGAGCCTGGGGGTAACCCAAGAAACGCAGTCCAGGTCTGGTCTAGAATCTAAAGGATCCGCTGGGAGTCAGTCGGACAGGGCCAAGGCAGGACACGAGGCAGGAAACCAGGCAAGGACCGGCACAGGGTCTCAGGCAGGATCTGGCATACAGCAATGTTGCACCTGCAACCTGGGGTGGGGTCCGACAGCCTTTTATCTTTGTTGAGGTAGCGGCCGGTCCTTATCCCCCGGCGACTCACCTCCCTGTTTTGCCCAAAGGCAAGCACTCATCCTGCGAGTACTCAGGTCTCTCCTTCTCTCAGACCTCAGTCTCTGCAGCTCAGGAGATGTCGGTGGGTCACTAGACCCAGAGGCCGCCTCAGCCTCCCCTGACCCAACCGGTAGTGGAGCAGCTGTAAGTGATGGCCCAGCTGAAGGCAACGAGGTCATCTCCACATCTGGAGCCAGGGCAGGCTCAGGCCCCTGACTCGGCCCAGCTTGTGATGGCCTGGGATTCTGATTCAGAGGCTGAACCAGAGGAATCCCAGCCTGCACAGGAGTCCCCGCGTCCAGGGCCGGCTGAACTGGGGCAGGTCCTTGATTCTGAAGCGCCTGCACCTGTGCCAGATCCTCAGGAGCAGGCACCAGGTGAATCCACTCTGGCTCCAGAGGTGGTTGAGGACTCAGTGCCTACAGGTGAGTCTCCCCCTGGGCCCAGTAACCCTTCAGCCTCTCCTGAACTGCAGAGGCTCAGGGCAGAGAGGCGAAGGGAACTGGTTTCTCCCAGGAGGAGTGTTCGCCTTAAGGCCAGGAGAGGCGGGTCTCCTGGGGGCCGGACCGCCCCTGGCCTCAGAGAAGATAAAGGCCAGTCAGCCCGGTCCCAGGTTGCGGGAGTAACGTCGTTGATGAGCTGTTTCGGCCAGCATCCAGTCCTGTTCCTCCAGTGTTCCTGTCCCCGCCCGGCTTCCTGCTTTGGACCTCGCCCCGCTCCTTCGGAACTGTTTCCAGGCTATTGACCCAGGACCGGACTTTGACTACGCCAACGGTAACCTTCCCCCCCGGGATCAGCACACAGCTAGTACTTGTTGCAGGGGAACCTGTGCAGACTGGGCCTCTTCAGGATCAGGCCCCAAACTCGGTTCAGATGCTGCCTGAGGCAAAGGATCTGGTGCAGACTGAGACTCCATCCTATGGGTGCCACGCAACCTGTGCCTGTCGGACTTGCGTTCGACTGAGCGAGTCCTCCAGTTGAGCCCTCCGACATGATTAGCGACCTGAGCCTCTGATGAGGCTCCAAGCATGTTCCCATTACGCAGAGTATCCAGCACAGGGAAGGACGAGAAATATGAGCTACATGCTAAGAGTTTTATTACTAAGCTACGCAGACAGAAAAGAAAAATATCCTCTCTCTGTGAGAGCAGAGAGCACCTCTAAAAACAAAGGAACAGGGAACCAGTAATAGCAACATCCATCTCCTGTCTTCCGTGAGACTTCCAATAGCCTGGAAGCTCTGGAATGTAAACAGAGTCTTGTGACTCCAAAGCACTGCACAGTGGCAACAAACAGAAACCAACAGTGCCGCTCCTATGGGTGCCTCCAATCCCTCCCTCTGGGCGCCGTGTGCCCCGTCCCCATGGGTGCCATGCCCCCCGCCCCTATGGGCATGCTGCCCTAGATGCCCGATAGGCTTCCTCTGCCACTGTGAGGAGAGGCTGGTTCTGCAGAAACAGAACTGGGAGCAGCTGTTCAGAAGCAGAACCAGGAGCAGAACTGGGAGCACCTTTGAAGGTGACCCAGAAACTGCAGTTAATCCAGAATGCGGCAGCTAGACTGGTGACTGGGAGCGGCTGCCGACACCATATAACACCGGTCTTGAAAGACGTAAACTGGCTCCCAGTACGTTTCCGAGCACAATTCAAAGTGTTGGTGCTGACTTTGAAAGCCCTAAACGGCCTGGGTCCAGAATACCTGAAGGAGCGTCTCCACCCCCATCGTTCTGCCCGGACACTGAGGTCCAGCGCTGAGGGCCTTCTGGTGGTTCCCTCACTGGGAGAAGCCAAGTTACAGGGAACCAGGCAGAGGGCCTTCTCGGTAGTGGCACCCGCCCTGTGGAACGCCCTCCCACCAGATGTCAAAGAGATAAACAACTAGCAGACTTTTAGAAGACATCTGAAGGCAGCCCTCTTTAGGGAAGCTTTTAATGTTTAATAGGTTATTGTATTTTAGTGTTTTGTTGGAAGCCGCCCAGAGTGGCTGGGGAAACCCAGCCAGATGGATGGGGTATAAATAAATAATAATAATAATAATAATAATAATAATAATAATAATAATAATTATCCTGCTGTGTTGTGTGACGCTGGTGTCTTCCTCCCTCCTCTCCTCTCCTCTCCCCATCCCTGCGCCTTTCCCGAATGCAGTTTGTGGACCTCTGCATCTTGCTGGGCTGTGACTACTGCGAAAAGATCCGGGGTCTGGGCCCCAAGAAGGCCTTGCCGCTGCTGCGGCAACACGGAAGCATTGAGCAGATCTTGCGCTCTGTCTGCAGCGCTCAGGTATAATAATAATAATAATAATAATAATAATAATAATAATAATAATTTCCAGAGGCAGCCATGCTTCTGAATCTCCGTTGCTGGGAACCACAGGAGGCGAGAGGGCTGATCTTATGCACGGATCCTCCTTGCAAGTTTCTCCAAGGCAGGGTGCTGTACCAGATGCAGAGGCAGTTTTAGGGTGGCACAACTGGTGCGCCCACACTGGGCGCCACACAGCAGGGGAGCAACACCAGTGCTGTAGGGGTGTCAAAACTTAGCGTTGCACTGGGCGCCTCTGAAATTCGAAAGCTCAAAGTCAGCTAGACGGGCCGCCGGCCTGATCCTGTGCACTCTTCTTTATGTTCTTAAGATAGTTCCTGTAGCTCAGGTTCAGCAAACTTTTTCAGCAGGGGGCTGGTCCACTGTCCCTCAGACCTTGTGGGGGGGCCAGAATATATTTTTTTGGGGGAAATGAACGAATATGCCCCACAAATAACCCAGAGATGCATTTTAAATAAAAGCACACTTTGTACTCGTGTAAGAACACCAGGCAGGCCCCTCAAATAACCCAGAGATGCATTTTAAATAAAAGCACACATTCTACTCGTGTAAAAACACCAGGCAGGCCCCACAAATAACCCAGAGACGCATTTTAGAAGACATCTGAAGGCAGCCCTGTTCAGGGAAGTTTTTAATGTGTGACATTCTAATGTATTTTTAATCTTTCTTGGAAGCAGCCCAGAGTGGCTGGGGAAACCAAGCCAGATGGGTGGGGTACAAATAAATAAATAATTATTAATAATAAAAGTGCACATTCTACTCATGTAAAAGCACGCTGATTCCTGAACCATCCATGGGCCAGATTGAGAAGGCGATTGGGCCGGATCTGGCCCCCGGGCCTGGATTTGCCTCCCCATGTGTGTATCTGTTGCAGGCTGCAGCTCAGGGTTGATGGGCGAAGGGCAGGTAACTTTCTGTCTTACAGGTTAATGCTGAAAATCCTTCTCTCTGCAGAAGCACCCGTTGCCTGAAAACTGGCCCTTAGAGGAGACCCGGTGGCTCTTCCTGCACCCCGAGGTGGCCGAGCCCAGCCAAGTGGTGCTAGAGTGGCGGGAGCCAGACGAGGAGGGGCTGCTGCAGTTCCTGGCACATGAGAAGCACATGGCGTGAGTAGTGGTGTGAAATTCTCGAGCATAATCTATTGGAGAATATTTGCGATTAATGAGAATATTAGAGAATTTTCATTTAAAACAGAATATTCATTTTCATAGAATCATAGAGTTGGAAGAGACCACAAGGGCCATCGAGTCCAGCCCCCTGCCAAGCAGGAAACACCATCAGAGCACTCCTGACAAATGGTTGTCAAGCCTCTGCTTAAAGACCTCCAAAGAAGGAGACTCCACCACACTCCTTGGCAGCAAATTCCACTGTCGAACAGCTCTTACTGTCAGGAAGTTCTTCCTAATGTTTAGGTGGAATCTTCTTTCTTGTAGTTTGGAGCCATTGCTCCGTGTCCACTTCTCTGGAGCAGCAGAAAACAACCTTTCTCCCTCCTCTATGTGACATCCTTTTATATATTTGAACATGGCTATCATATCACCCCTTAACCTCCTCTTCTCCAGGCTAAACATGCCCAGCTCCCTTAGCCGTTCCTCATAAGGCATCGTTTCCAGGCCTTTGACCATTTTGGTTCCCCTCCTCTGGACACGTTCCAGTTTGTCAGTGTCCTTCTTGAACTGTGGTGCCCAGAACTGGACACAGTACTCCAGGTGAGGTCTGACCAGAGCAGAATACAGTGGCACTATTACTTCCCTTGATCTAGATGCTATACTCCTATTGATGCAGCCCAGAATTGCATTGGCTTTTTTAGCTGCCGCGTCACACTGTTGGCTCATGTCAAGTTTGCGGTCAACCAAGACTCCTAGATCCTTTTCACATGTACTGCTCTCAAGCCAGGTGTCCCCCATCTTGTATTTGTGCCTCTCATTTTTTTTGCCCAAGTGCAATACTTTACATTTCTCCCTGTTAAAATTCATCTTGTTTGTTTTAGCCCAGTTCTCTAATCTGTCAAGGTCGTTTTGAAGTGTGATCCTGTCCTCTGGGGTGTTAGCCACCCCTCCCAGTTTGGTGTCATCTGCAAATTTGATCAGGATGCCCTTGAGTCCATCATCCAAGTCGTTGATAAAGATGTTGAATAAGACCAGACCCAAGACAGAACCCTGTGGCACCCCACTAGTCACTCTTCTCCAGGATGAAGAGGAACCATTGATGAGCACCCTTTGGGTTCGGTCAGTCAGCCAGTTACAAATCCACTGAGTGGTAGCATAGTCAAGTCCGCATTTTACCAGCTTCTTTACAAGAATATCATGGGGCACCTTGTCAAATGCCTTGCTGAAATCAAGGTAGGCTACATCCACTGCGTTCCCTTCATCTACCAGGCTTGTAATTCTGTCAAAAAATGAGATCAGGTTAGTCTGACATGACTTATTTTTCAGAAATCCATGCTGACTATTGGTGATCACAGCATTCCTTTCTAGGTGCTCACAGACTGTTTGCTTAATGATCTGCTCCAGAATCTTCCCTGGTTTTAGCGCATTGAAAATGATAGCATTTTAATGCATTGAAAATGATATAATTAGTTAATATACATGTTTATTCATGTTTATTCATGGGTAAACTTGTTCAGATGGCAACCAAAGACTGTACAGATACTTTTCAATGGGGCAAGGCAGTGAATTCACATTCTTTGATTTTCTCCCCCTGTAGCTGACATTTCAGAACTGCCAATGGTGAATGACACAATGCCCAGTAATGTAACTGGATTTAAAAAAAAAATCATTATTCATTCCTTACACTGGCAATATCACAGCTTGACTTATTATTTACTAGATTTTTTAAAATGTGGGTTGTAAAACTGGTTCTTACATTAGAATTTACAGTTTGTGGAGAATGTTCTCCGGAGAATTTCCTAGCAGGGAATATTCTCGAGGATATTCTCCGGAGGGTATTCTCACCTCACATCACAAGGCGCGAGTGTGTCTGCTCTTGCAAGATGCTTGTTTGGCTAATAATAATAATGATAATAATAATAATTTATTTATACCCCGCCCATCTGGGCCGTTCTGAGTGGCTTCCAACAAAACACTAAAATACAATAACCTATTAAGCATTGAAAGCTTCCCTTCAGATGTCTTCTAAAAGTCAGGTAGTTATTTTTCTCTTTGGCATCTGATGGGAGGGCGTTCCGCAGGGTGGGTGCCACCACCAAGAAGGCCCTCTGCCTGGTTCCCTGTAACCTCACTTCTCGCAGTGAGGGAACCGCCAGAAGGCCCTCGGATCTGGACCTCAGTGTCCAGGCAGAACGATGGGGGTGGAGACGCTCCTTCAGGTATCCTGGACCGAGGCCGTTTAGGGCTTTCAAGGTCAGCGCCAACACTTTGAATTGTGCTCGGAAACGTGCTGGGAGCCAATGAAGTTCTTTCAAGACAGGTGTTATATGGTCCCAGCAGCCGCCCCCAGTCACCAGTCTAGCTGCCGCATTCTGGGTTAGTTGTAGTTTCTGGGTCACCTTCAAAGGTAGCCCCACTTAGAACGCATGGCAGTAGTCCAAGCGGGAGATAACCAGAGCATGCACCACTCTGGTGAGACAGTCCGTGGGCAGCGAGGGTCTCATCCTGTGTACCAGATGGAGCTGATAAACAGCTGCCCCGGACACAGAATTGACCTGTGCCTCCATGGACAGCTGTGAGTCCAGAATGACTCCCAGGCTGCGCACCTGGTCCTTCAGGACCGCCGTTTTGTGGTCTTGGCGTAGCAAAGGAAGGAGCGAAGGGACCATATGTTTCTGGACTGCAACTCCCATCAGCCAGCACAGCTTTCTGCTTTTGCACATGCCCCGATCTGCGAAAAAGGCCAGTCTATTCTTTGGCCACTTTTCCTAGCCTTTCCCTCTATTTCCCTTGAATCTGCCGCCTTTCTTTCTCAGAAGGCGGTGGTCTCTCCTTCCTTGGAGGTTTCTAAGCAGAGGTGGGATGGCCACTGGTCATGGACGCTTTAACTGAGATTCCTGCATTTCAGGGGGTTGGAGTAAAAAGCCCATTGGGTGGAGAAATAGGAACAACAATACATATGTGGTGGAGGTGTGAGGAAATTAAGAAATTTTGGATAGTAGTACACGAAGAACTGGGACGCAGGTGGCGCTGTGGGTTAAAGCCTCAGCGCCTAGGACTTGCCGATCGAAAGGTCGGCGGTTCGAATCCCTGCGGCGGGGTGCGCTCCCGCTGCTCGGTCCCAGCGCCTGCCAACCTAGCAGTTCGAAAGCACCTCCGGGTGCAAGTAGATAAATAGGGACCGCTTACCAGCGGGAAGGTAAACGGCGTTTCCGTGTGCGGCTCTGGCTCGCCAGAGCAGCGATGTCACGCTGGCCACGTGACCCGGAAGTGTCTCCGGACAGCGCTGGCCCCTGGCCTCTTAAGTGAGATGGGCGCACAACCCCAGAGTCTGTCAAGACTGGCCCGTACGGGCAGGGGTACCTTTACCTTTTACCTTTTTTACACGAAGAACTAAATAAGATGTTGAAAATATAAATAACAAAGAAACCAGAGACATATCTTCTTGGATTGATAGATGATGAGATACCTCAGGGTTAAAAAAGAATTTTTCTATATGCAAGTACAGCTGATAGAATAGTGATCACTGCTTGGTGGAAGTCACAAACTATACCCACAAAGGAGGAACAGATTTGTAAACTAAATGAATATTTAATTTTGGCAAAATTAACTGCTATAATAAGAAATCAGTCAAATCAAAAATTAAAAATGGAGTGGAAATGTTTTGATGAATATATGGCAAAATATTGCTCAAAAATACACTGATATGCTTAGATTAAAATGTGAAGGACTGGATGGAAGAAAAATTAGTAAGGAAAGATAATAAGAATATATAGATGATTTGAGAAGACTGTAGAATGCAAAGATTATTGTAAATTGTATAATGTGGAGAAAATCGAGTGGGGGTGGGGGAAGTGGGAGGAAGGAGAAAAGAATAATATGATGGATTGAGGAAATGGAAATGTATGGGGGGATGGGGAGGAAATGGTGTTGGCTTTGGTATATCTGTATTATCTGTGAAAACAAATAATAACAATAATAAAAATTAGAAAGAAAAAACCCATCGGATTCAGTTCTGTGATACTCTTTGAGCTGAGTGCCTGCTTCGCAGTGAGCCCCGGGTTCGCAGCCGACTGGAGAAGTGGCGGGCCGCCTGCCTGAAGAGAGCCCAGCCCCAGTCGCCTGGCCCCGTGACGAAGGGCAGCAAGAAGCAGCAGAGGATGGTGGAGTTCTTCCAGGTCAAGAAGCGGCCGCGCAAGGTGAGGAGGAGAAGGAGGAGTTGCCCCTGGACCTTTGCAAGGCCAAAAGAGGGAGGGAGGGAGGGATGGGTGAGGCGAAGGGATGGCCGGAGGAGTCCCTGTCAGTGCTGTGATGGAGCAAAATAGCCTAAATTCTTCCCCCAAATGGGTGCTCTGAATCGGCTCTGGGTCTTTTTTGGGTGGTGAACTCACTAAAAGAGTCAGCTCAGCATTCAGTGGCAGGCAGGGGGGCATAATTGGTTGGAAGGAGGAACAAAATAGCTGGGAGGTCTTGGTGAGGTTCCGCTTCCTCTGAAGGAGCAGGTTCGTAGCTTGGGGGTACAGTCATACCTCATAATAATAATAATAATAATTTATTATTTGTACCCCGCCCATCTGGCTGGGTCTCCCCAGCCACTCTGGGCGGCTTCCATAAAAACCAAAAATACACTAAAACCAAAAATACACTAACTCCCAGTTAGTGTACATTTACTCCCAGTACGTTTCCGAGCACAATTCAAAGTGTTGGTGCTGACCTTTAAAGCCCTAAACGGCCTCGGTCCAGTATACCTGAAGGAGCGTCTCCACCCCCATCATTCTGCCCGGACGCTGAGGTCCAGCGCCAAGGGCCTTCTGGCGGTTCCCTCATTGCGAGAAGCAAAGCTACAGGGAACCAGGCAGAGGGCCTTCTCGGTAGTGGCGCCCACCCTGTGGAACGCCCTCCCACCAGATGTCAAAGCGATAAACAACTACCTGACATTCAGAAGACATCTTAAGGCAGCCCTGTTCAGGGAAGTTTTTAACGTGTGATATTTTATTGTATTTTTGCTTTCTATGGAAGCCGCCCAGAGTGGCTGGGGAGGCCCAGCCAGATGGGCGGGGTATAAATAATAAATTATTATTATTATTATTATTATTACTTCAGGTTGCGTGTTTTCAAGTTGCGTCCCGCGGCGACCCGGAAGTAACAGAATGGGTTACTTCTGGGTTTCGCCGTTCGCGCATGCGTAGACGCGCAAAATGATGTCATGCGCAGAAGCGGCAAATTGCAACCCGCGTGTGCACAGACGCTGGTTGCGTCCTTTTCAGGTTGCGAATGGGCCTCATTCTGACTTGGCCGTTCCTCTCCGCAGATACCAAAACCCGGCAGGAAGGAGACGAAGACCCAGGAACAGCCAGGAACGGCAGTGGAGACTTGAGAGCAAATAGCTCCCTTTTTCGCTGGCTTGCAAGGGCCGCACTCCAGGAAGTCTTTGGATGTTGTTACCTGGGTGTTCAGGCTTGCTGGCACCCTCAACATTTCATTCATTCATTTAATAACATTTGTATGCCCCTAAATTCTCAGATCACAGTGATCTTCAGGAAACTGGACCCCTTCTTTCCTCTCCTCTGAGCAGGTGGCTGTCTGCCCTTTGACATTTCCCTTTCCCTGACCTTGCTGTCTTTCGTACCAGACTCCTGCCATTGGCATTTTTGAGTTTTCTTCATTGTTTCTGCGTCCCCATTGCAGCCTGCCTGGTCCATGGTGCCCGTATCAGCTTCTTATAATCCCGCAAGAAGATTCTTTGCCTCAACCTCTTTCTCATATTACAGAAACAAGCCAATTCAAGGAGTCGCTGCAGACAGAGGTGTGATTCTGAATTCTGGCTGCTGTCCAGTTCTGTGGTTGTTTGAGGCATGCAGTCTGTTGGGTCAAAGGGAGAGGACGGACAAGAACAGGACCCTGGACAGCTCCAGTGGCCTCTTGTGAAAGTTTGTTAGGTCATATATCTTCTGACCCACTGAGTCTGCTGCACCGGCCCTGCAATAAATTTGATTTCTTGCCACTCTAACAAACTTCCAATGGCGCCCACACGCTTCCACTCCACACGCTGCCACTCTCTCCAGTTGCCAGATAATAGCAGAGTTCACACGCAGCAGCAAATGGTTTGTCCGTGTCGACGTGGTGTCCTCAGTAACGCAGCTCGAAACCAGTGCTTCTAATCCAAAACTCTTTATTTAAAGGTAAAGGTAAAGGGACCCCTGACCGTTAGGTCCAGTCGTGGCCGACTCTGGGGCTGCGGCGCTCATCTCACTTTATTGGCCGAGGGAGCCGGCGTACAGCCTGCAGGTCATGTGGCCAGCAGGACTAAGCCGCTTCTGGCGAACCAGAGCAGCGCACGGAAACACTGTTTACCTTCCTGCCAGAGTGGTACCTATTTACCTACTTGCACTTTGATGTGCTTTCAGACTGCTAGGTTGGCAGGAGCAGGGACCAAGCAACGGGAGCTCACCCCGTCGCGGGGATTTGAACCGCTGACCTTCTGATCGGCAAGTCCTAGGCTCTGTGGTTTAACCCACAGCGCCACCGGATAATAGCAGAGTTCCCACGCAGCAGCAAATGGCTTGTCCGTGTCGACGTGGTGTCCTCAATAATGCAGCTGGACACCAGTGCTTCTAATCCAAAACTCTTTATTTAGTAGCACTCAAAACAGAAAAGAAAACCTGCAGAATCTAGCTGCATGTTCGCAGCTCTCTGCCTCTTAAGAAAAACTACACGACCTTGCTAACGAAGCACGGATTATGTGGGCAGTGCACCCAGTTGATAAGAACGCTCCTGGAGTGTTATCTCCTGACAGTCCAGAACCATAACAGCTCTGCTGCCTGAAATGTCCTGGCTAGTGCCAGTGGAAGCCCAGCCTTACGCAGGCAGCCAAGAACGATTGGCAAGGGCTCCTCCTCTGAGCCCGATGAGGGTGGCAAGGCTGTGCCCTCCAGCTCGAAGGGTCCCAGATAAAGGTAATGTTCCCATCCCCAAGGAAGCAGCTTGGACCGAGGGCACAGAATTGTAGATGTGGAAGGGACCCCTAAGGCTCATCTAGTCTAAGCCCCCTGCAATACAATAACCACAAGCCACTGGACTCTGGATCTCCTGCCCCTATCTCCTATTTTCTAAATTTACATTTCCTTATTTTTTTACTTTGCTTCCAGGGTGGTTTTCCTTCAAAAAGTCAGCCTCAATCTGCCACTATACATACATATGCGTCACAGGCAAGTGCTGGGAGCAATTTGAAGGACTTAGCAATGTCCTTGAACGGCGAAGTCCTGACACAAACTGGATTTTTTTGCAAACCAGTATACCTCCTGTTACCTGCTTGTCCCGCACAGCTGTTACTCTCTGCGCCACCATTCCGGCGTTTTACAATAAACAAATCTCTGTTCTACCCAAATTGAAACCCGGTGGTATTTTGCTAATTCCTCTTGGGAATTAAAGGGTGCAGCATTAACTCCCGTGGAACACTGTGGGTCCAGAACCCTGAAATATTATTGCCTCCAGGCTGAGATATATTTACAGGTGAGTTTGTGTGTTACCTGCCATCAGGGCCAGGTGTAGACTTGAACGTGAGAAGAGCCTGCTGGATCAGGCCAACGGGGGCCCATCTAGTCAATAATAATAATAATAATAATAATAATAATAATAATAATAATAATAAATTTATTTTAACCCTGCCCATCTGGCTGGGTCTCCCCAGCCACTCTGGGCGGCTTCCAACAGAACACTAAAATACAATGGCCTAGTAAACATTAAAAGCTTCCCTAAACAGGGCTGCCTTAAGATGTCTTCTCATTGTCAGGTAGTTGTTTATCTCCTTGACATCTGGTGGGAGGGCATTCCACAGGGCGGGAGCCACCACCAAGAAGGCCCTCTGCCTGGTTCCCTGTAACTTGGCTTCTCGCAGGGAGGGAACCGCCAGAAGACCCTCGGTGCTGGACCTCGGCATCCAGGCAGAACGATGGGGGTGGAGATGCTCCTTCAGGTATACTGGACTGAGGCCGTTTAGGGCTTTAAAGGTCAGCACCAACACTTTGAACTGTGCTCGGAAACCTACTGGGAGCCAATGTAGGTCTTTCAGGACCGGTGTTATGTGGTCCCAGTGGCCGCTCCCAGTCACCAGTCTCGCTGCTGCGTTCTGGACTAATTGCAGTTTCCAGGTCACCTTCAAAGGTAGCCCCACATAGAGCGCATTGCAGTAGTCCAAGCGGGAGCTAACCAGAGCATGCACCACTCTGGCGAGACAGTACGCTGGCAGGTAGGGTAAACAGTTGCCCTGGACACAGAGTTGACCTGCACCTCCATGGACAGCTGTGAGTCCAGAATGAAACCCAGGCTGCGCACCTGGTCCTTCAGGGGCACAGTTACCCCATTCAGGACCAGGGAGTCCCACACACACTTTGAATTGTGCTCAGAAATGTACTGGGAGCCAATGTAGGTCTTTCAAGACCGGTGTTATGTGGTCTCTTTAGCCGCCCCCAGTCCCCAGTCTAGCTGCCGCATTCTGGATTAGTTGTAGCTTCTGGGTCATCTTCAAAGGTAGCCCCACATAGAGCGCATTGCAGTAGTCCAAGCGAGAGATAACTAGAGCATGCACCACTCTGGCGAGACAGTCCGCAGGCAGGGAGGGTCTCATCCTGTACCAGATGGAGCTGGTAAACAGCTGCCCTGGACACAGAATTAACCTGCGCCTCCATGGACAGCTTTGGTGACAGTGTGCAACAACAGAATATTTTTGTTCTTTCTGCCTGAGAGGTTCAAATTGCAATTTGATCACCCGGGGGCTCTTTATATTCTGCCTGTAGGAACTGCTCTTCGTCTTGAGTAAACACCAGCTTCACAAAGCACCCCTGGCTTGCTCGGAAACATGAAGCCTGAAGCATTTTTTAAAAAAATGTGTAAGGCTAGTTTGACAGCATTTGAAATACTGGTTTGTCCCTGTAAAGATGCCTGATTGCTCCTCTCTCTGTGGTTTGCTGCAATTTTCTCTGGGAGCCCACCATCCTTGTTAAGCTGTTGCCAAAGTATTGTTGCAACAAGACATCCTTTACCTGTGGAACTCCCTGCCACAGGAGGTGGAGGTGGTGACTTGCACAGGATCAGATAAAACTGAGGGATAAGGCTATTGTCAAATATCAGTCATGCTAGCTAAGGGAATTCTCTGTTTAGGGACAGTATACAGGGGTGTGTGCTTGTTGACATAATGTTTGCCTTCCCTGTGGCCAAAACCGACTCTCTGAGAGGCTTGCAAACATCATTTCTAAGACTGACCCTGCCCTCAGAAATGCAGACAACTGCTGGAGATGTGGAAGTAAAAATGCAAACTTGCTACATATGATGAATAACTGCCTGATGATAAGATCATTTTGGTGCGAGGTGAGAATATATATAGCAAGAGTAATATATCTAAGTAACACCTTAGAGACCAACTAAGTTTGTTCTTGATATGAGCTTTCATGTGCATGCACACTTCATCAGGCATATAAAGATTGTGCTACTGGACAATTATATATTTTATATATATATATATATATATATATATATATATATATATATATATATATATATATATATATATTTCTCCCAGAGGTTGTTTTTTTCTCTCTCTCTCATCTATCTATCTATAATATAGTTTTTATTAATTTTTCTGTTTTACAAATTAAAATACTCATTTTACACCCTTAAGATATCAATGACTTCCCTTCTCTTTCCACGGTTCATTTTGCATATCATAAATCCCTGCATATTTTACAAAAACTATACCATTCACTATCCCATTAGTGCATCCATCAAAAATTATTTACCCTGTTGAATTGATCTGAATGCTGCTAGTGTTCTCAGCTGTACACAATTATTTCCAATATATTCAATAAACCTTTTCCAATCTTCTTTAAAAGTATGTTCCTCTCGTGGACAAGATGGATTGTTTCAAGAAGTGGCAGAGAGATATTTCTAGATTTGTCTGGCAGGGCAAAAAGCCCAGAATAAAATTTAAAATATTAACTGATGTAAAGGAAAGAGGGGGGTTTGCCCTGCCGGACTTTAAGCTTTATTATGAATCAGCAGCATTCTGCTGGTTGAAAGATTGGCTGCTTCTTGAGAACACTTGAAGGGAGATGGGAAGGGTTTCTCTCAATATTCTCTGTACTTTGTACCTAAGAAGGGTTGCTTTCAAATATTATCTGCAGTAAATTCCTGTGCTAATCCTGTGCTAATCCTTACTTCTGCAATTGTGGTCAGACAGTTAGCACACAGCCTTGCTAAATCTGTCTGGCAGGTCAAGAGTCCATTTCCTGCCTTGTCAGCTAGCAAGAAACTGCAGCTGTTTGCAAATTTAACCAGGACTGCTAAGGAGGCCGTTTCCTGCCTTGCGCTTCCTGCCTTAGTAATGCAAAGATAAGAAAAGACACGTATAAGCAAAAGGGGAGGGGGAGTGCTTAGCCAGCAGAAAGACATGTATGAGGGAAGGTAAAGTGTTTAGCAAGCAATATAGATGTGCCATATAAGGGAATAAGTTGAACATTTGCCAGCTGATTGGAGAAGTTTGGGGAAGGAATGGGAGGGGGGAGAATGTTCAGAGAGTATAAGAAAGTTTGCTGAGGTGTATTGCTTCACAACCAGTTTTTCAGAACCTATTCTGCTGGTTGTCTCTGTGCACAGATTACAATAAACTCTTTTCTCCAAAGAAGAATCTTTCCTGGTGCTTTTTGCTCTCTCTTCGGTACTGGGGACGCGGGCAAACGATTCCCTGGCGAGGACAAGGTTCAGGCTACACACTGACATTTTGGACTTGGAAGGTTTTAACAATGCTTTTGGATGGCATGCATATTTGTGGTATGGCAAGGTTAAAGTGCACAGAAATTTCAAACATCATATTGTCAGGAAAGCATTATTTAATGTCTGGATAAGGTACAAAGATTTATTGGAAAATAAGACCCCAAGGTGGTTGTCACCCATGGAGGCAAAGGCTCTGAAAAAACTCAATATGGAGGCCAAATGGCCGAAATATTGGGAGATAATAGAACAGGAAGGAGACAAAATGAAATTGCAGAGTTTTGAGAAACTAAAAGATAAAGTGCGAGATTGGCTTCATTATTATCAAATAAGAGAGGCCTACAATCTGGATAAAAAATTGGGCTTCCAGGTGGAAAAATCGAAACTGGAAACAGAACTGTTAGAACCTAAAACCAAGATTATTTCAAGAATGTATAACTTGCTGTTGAAATGGAATACTCAGGATGAAACAGTTAAATCAGCTATGATTAAATGGGCACAGGACATTGGTCACAACATTTTGTTTGCTGACTGGGAAAAGTTGTGGACCACCGGTATGAAATTTACGGCATCTAATGCCCTAAGAGAGAATATTATGAAAATGATTTCTAGGTGGTACATGACCCCAGTCAAGCTTGCAAAAATTTATCACCTGCCTGATAACAAATGTTGGAAATGTAAAGAAACTGAGGGTACATTCTTTCACCTTTGGTGGACGTGCCCGAAGATTAAGGCTTTCTGGGAGATGATATATAATGAACTGAAAAAGGTATTTAAATATACCTTCCTTAAGAAACCAGAGGCTTTTCTTTTGGGCATAGTCGGCCAATTGGTGTTAAAGAAAGATAGAACGTTTTTTATGTATGCGACAACAGCAGCAAGAATACTCATTGCAAAGTACTGGAAGACACAAGATTTGCCCACCCTGGAAGAATGGCAGATGCAAGTAATAGACTATATGGAATTGGCAGAAATGACTGGCAGAATCCGAGACCTGGGAGAAGAAGTAGTGGAAGAGGACCGGAAGAAGTTCAAGAATTATCTGCAGAAACACTGCAAAGTTTATGAATGTTAAAATGATGTTGGATATAAAAATAAGATGGCATTAGTGATATAGTGTTAAAAATATGCAAAAATGTAATAGAAAAAGAGTGAAAGGTAAAAGTTATATTATGTCAAAAGCAAATAATATGTTAAGGGTGTTTAAATATAAGGAGGAAAGATCGGAGACATAATAGAAGGGATCTTAATAATTTGAAATGAGGTTTGAAAGAGGGTAAGGATTTGCTGTACCTGATCGGACAAAGAGGAACACAAAAAAAGGGAGGCGTGAGGAAGTCAAGAAAGAAGGTTAATTAAGTATGAATATAAAAGTTGGTGTTTTTATTTTTTGTTAACCTGATTGGTGTAATCTTTTTCAGTACTTTTTTTGTTTTTTATCTCTTCTTTTCTAAGTGTATTATTGACTATGTTTGTTTTTCTTTATTATTGTTGTTGTTATGTGTTCTCTTTTTTCTAAAAGTTTAATAAATATATATATTTTTTAAAAAAGTATGTTCCTCTTATTCTCTTATTCTGTACATTGAGTCTGCAAGTTGTTCACCCCCAGGAGGTTGGGTCTGCTGCCTTCTGCATGCAAAGCACAGCTACTGAGGCTCTTTCCTATAGGGCTGTTGCCAAGGGGCTGCTTCCTCCCAGCAGGAGCAGCCTGAGAGATTCTGCTGCCGTCAGCAGCCTCTGCATTGCTGGAGCTGAGAGAGGCAGCTCTCCAGCAGTGCAGAGGCATCCTCTGCATGCCAAGCAGGTGTCCCACTAGGGAGCCAGCATGGACCCTTTGCATCCTCTGTTTGAGATGCTTGCATGTTGAGATATGAAGGACAGATCATGGCATTTAGGTTTGTTTTATCCTGTTGACATCCTACCTTTTCCTCCAAGGAGCTGCAGGTGACCTAATAATAATAATAATAATAATAATAATAATAATAATCAATTTTATTTATACCCCGCCCTCCCCAGCCAAGACTGGGCTCAGGGCGGCTAACACCAGATATAAAAACAATTGACTGAAATTCAATTTAAAAAACAAGATTAAAATACAACATTAAAGCATTAAAATGCAGCCTCATTTCAGTGGAAACTCAAATCAAAAACTTTTTTGGGGATGAAAACCTCAAGTCTTCACCAAGGCCAACTATCCAGACTGGTCCTACATGGGCCAGAAAAAAGCCAGGGAAGTCCCCAAATAGGAGTTCCATCACAAAAGGAGAAAGGAAAGAGGGGAAGGGGATCAAGTGGATTCCAAGCCAAAGGCCAGGCGGAACAACTCTGTCTTACAGGCCCTGCGGAAAGAGATCAGATCCCGCAGGGCCCTGGTCTCATGAGGCAGAGCGTTCCACCAGGCTGGAGCCAGAGTTGAAAAGACCCTAATGGTCAGGGGTCCCTTTACCTTTTTATCTGGAACCCACTTGGCCAGACCCGGGGAGGTTAACATCCCAGATTATGGCCAAAGTTAATGTAAGAACCCTAGGGACGCAGGTGGCGCTGTGGGTTAAAGCCTCAGCGCCTAGGGCTTGCCGATCGAAAGGTCGGCGGTTCGAATCCCTGCGGCGGGGTGCGCTCCCGCTGCTCGGTCCCAGCGCCTGCCAACCTAGCAGTTCGAAAGCACCTCCGGGTGCAAGTAGATAAATAGGGACCGCTTACCAGCGGGAAGGTAAACGGCGTTTCCGTGTGCGGCTCTGGCTCGCCAGAGCAGCGATGTCACGCTGGCCACGTGACCCGGAAGTGTCTCCGGACAGCGCTGGCCCCTGGCCTCTTAAGTGAGATGGGCGCACAACCCCAGAGTCTGTCAAGACTGGCCCGTACGGGCAGGGGTACCTTTACCTTTAATGTAAGAACACAGTTAGGCCAGTGACCCATCCAATTTCTCACATTAGCCAACTCCTTAGGTCCAGTTGTGGCCGACTCGGGGGTTGCGGTGCTCATCTCGCTTTACTGGCCGAGGGAGCCGGTGTACAGCTTCCGGGTCATGTGGCCAGCAGGACTAAGCTGCTTCTGGCGAATCAGAGCAGCGCACGGAAACACAGTTTAGCTTCCCGCCGGAGTGGTACCTATTTATCTTTTTAAAAAAATAATATTTACTAAAGTTTCAACAATTACAGAAAGAAAAAATAAACATACCACATTAAACAAAAACAAAACAACACACCACAATATAAAAAAGAGGAAAAAAACAAAAAAACAACAACAGAAAAAAAACCCCATTAAACAAAAACAAAAACGCAAAAAAGAAAATGCATCAGATCTCCTCATTACTAATCTTTCATTAGCTTATTTCCTTGACCTCCTCACACCTCCCTTTTTTGTATCCTAGGTCAATTATCCATTTCAGCAAATCCTTTCCCTCTTTTAAAATTTTTGTCCTGTAAATTGTCTTAATATAATGTAGCTTTACTTTTCCTCCTTTCACCAATTAACAGTCAGTTATTCCCAAATCCTTTATATCCTTTCTGCTAAAATCATATAATATTGTTCCAACATCCTTCTAACAGATATTAATTTTACAGTGTTTCTGTAAATAGTCTTTAAATTTCCTCCAATCTTCCTCCACCGACTCTTCTCCCTGGTCTCGGATTCTACCAGTCATTTCCGCCAGTTCCATATTGTCCATCACCTTCATCTGCCAGGTACCTATTTATCTACTTGCACTTTGACGTGCTTTTGAACTGCTAGGTGGGCAGGAGCCGGACCGAGCAAAGGGAGCTCACCCCCTCATTGGGATTCAAACCGCCGACCTTCTGATTGGCAAGTCCTAGGCTCTGTGGTTTAACCCACAGCGCCACCCGCGTCACAGCCAACTCCTAGGGGTCCCCAATAAAATATTTGAGGCGGTTGACGCTGAGCCCCACCCCAAATTTGATGGGCATTGCCGTTCAAATGGTGTGTGTGTGCTGCATCTTGGAATCGATTATGTGGAGTGAGGCTTACCTACCCCCCCTATTTTATTCCGGTTGTCATCTCTGGACCAGATGCCCATTATGGGAAACCTGCCAGCAGGATCCGACCCCCAGAGCCACTATTCCCCTTCTGTGGTTTCCAGCAACGGGCACTTATAATGCCAGTTATGGAGATAAGAGCATAGCCATTCGGGCTAGTAGTAGTCACGGCAAGCTCTGTTAAGAACAGCAGGAGATCCTGCTGGATGAGGCCACTGGCCCACCTGCGCCAGCATCCTGCCCTCACCTGGCCCAGCAGATGACCTGAATAGGAAACCCGCAAGCCCGGGCCCTTGGGGACCGAACCCGTGTCCTTCTGCCTGCAGAGCAGCTGCCCCGCCACTGCGGCACTCGGGGTGGAGGAGACCTCCCGGCTGCTGCCTGGGGGGGACAAGAAGGGGAGCCCCGAGGATGCTCTCCTCCGGCCCCGGTGCCATCCCTGCGGGCGGCTCAGCCCTGCCTCCGACGGGGGTGGCATCTTCTGGGCAAGAGGAGGAGAAGGAGGAGGAGGAGGAGGAGGAAAAGGAGAAGGGAAAGGAGAAGGAAAAGGAGGAGAAGGAGGAGAAGGAGGAGAAGGAGGAGAAGGAAAAGGAGAAGGAGAAGGAGAAGGAGGAGAAGGAAAAGGAGAAGGAAAAGGAAGAGAGGGAGAAGGAGAAGGAGAAGGAGGAGAAGGAGAAGGAGAAGGAAAAGGAGGAGAAGGAGAAGAAGGAAAAGGAGAAGGAAAAGGAGAAGGAGAAGGAGGAGAAGGAGAAGGAGAAGGAGGAGGAGGAGGAGGAGGAGAAGGAGAAGGAGAAGGAGGAGGAGAAGGAGGAGAAGGAAAAGGAGAAGGAAAAGGAGGAGAAGGAGAAGAAGGAGAAGAAGGAAAAGGAGAAGGAAAAAGAGGAGAGGGAGAAGGAGAAGGAGAAGAAGGAGAAGAAGGAAAAGGAGAAGGAAAAGGAGGAGAGGGAGAAGGAGAAGGAGCCGCGCCCCCCTCGCCCTCCCGCCGCTCCCGCCCGGCCCGGCCCTCCCGTCGACTCCGATTCAGGCTGCGGCGGGCCGGAAGGCGGGGCGCGGCGGGCCGGGCGGGGCACCTCCAGCCGCCGGGGCCGCCTCCTTTTCCTCCTGCTCCGCTGCTGCTGCTGCGGCTGCTGCTGCTGCTGAGCGGAGCGCGGGGGTTTCGCGGGGGTCCCCTCTCCAGGTGGGCGCCGCGGATTTGGGGGCTCACTTGCCACGGAGCCCCCATGTACGCCTTTTACTCGCTGCTGGTCTACATCTTCTACACCCTCTTCAAGAAGGATGGCGGCGAGGAGGAGGAGGCGGCGGCGGAAGGGGGGGCGAGGGGGCAGCAGCAGCAGCAGCCCCCCGACGGGCAGGACGGCGCTCCCCAGGTAAGGCGACAAGGCACCGGTCCTGTGGCTGGGCGTTCCGCGGGGCAAAGGAGGGAAGGGGGCGCGGGGGGCAGCCTTGCATCGCGGGTGGCGCTGTGGATGTCGCGGGCGTCCTTCGGGGGGGGGGTGTGCCTGCTGTGGGGGGGGGGCTGGCTCCAGATGGGGGTGTCGTCGCTCTCCGTGTTGCACCCCACTCCTAGCTATGGGGCATAGGAGCCAAGGTCCCTTGCCGCCCTCCAATAAAATATTTGAGTGCCCCCCCAAATTCTGGGGCATTGCCATTTAAAGGGCGTGCGTGTGGATTAGGTGGGGCGGGGCTTGTCTGCCTCCCCCCCCCATATTTTATTTCAGTTGGCACCCCTGCTATGGGGCCAGTACGTGCCAGCGGTGTGGGGCGCAACGTCAGGACGGTGCCTCTCTTAAACGGGTTGTGCCCAGACCAGCCTGGAGGACGGGGGTGGGAGAGTGAATTCAGGGCTTACCCCCCACCCAACCCCCAGGGAAGAGCTCCTGGGTCCCCCCCCCCTTGCAGCTCCCTCCCGCCCCTTTTCCCCTCCGTGCCCATAGCAAGATAAGAAGCTGCCTGTGTTAGTAACCTTGGTCCACCTAGTATTGCACGCACGGACTGGCAGCGGCGGCTCTCCTGGCTTTCAGGCAGGCGTCTCCCGTCTCCCCCCTCTGTCTTTGGAAGTGCCCGCGGGACTTGAACCCGGGACCTTCCCCTTGCAAGGCAGACGCCCTGCCGGGTAGCTCTGGCCCCCTGCCCATTTCTGCCTCCGAATTTTGCTGCATTGCTGAATGGGCTGCGATGCTTCCCTGAAGGGCTGCCCTCATTCAGACCGGAGGCCTGGAGGTGCTGAGGACCCTGGCATTTTGTCCCTTGGCCTCAGGTGTTTGTGCTCATTCCTAAGCAGCTGGCTGGAGTCAGGCCGGAGAAGGGGGAACCGGGGGTGGGGTGGGGTGATCTCCCTCCAACCAGCCTTAGTCAATGGTTACCAGATTTTTTCCAATGAATCGGGGGACACTTTCCCCCCTTTTTTGTGAAGCTGAGTAGCAACAGGGAGTCACCTGGGACGCGGGTGCCTATCAGGGCTTGCCGATCAGGAGGTCGGTGGTTTGAATCCCCGCGACGGGGTGAGCTCCCATTGCTTAGCCCCTGCTCCTGCCCACCTAGCAGTTCGAAAGCACGTCAAAGTGCAAGTAGATCAATAGGTACCGCTCTGGCGGGAAGGTAAATGGCATTTCTGTGCGCTGATCTGGTTTGCCAGAAGCAGCTTAGTCCTGCTGGCCACATGACCCAGAAGCTGTACGCCGGCTCCCTCGGCCAGTAAAGCGAGATGAACCCCGCAACCCCAGAGTCGGCCATGACTGGACCTGATGGTCAGGGGTCCCTTTAGCAACAGGGAGTCAGTAGTGGGCATGGTGAGGCAAAAGACCCTGGGCCAAGACCCAAAGACCCAAGCACACGTTGTTGTTGTTGAGTCGTGTGTCCTACTCTTTGTAACCCCCTGGACCAGAGCACGCCAGGCACTCCTGTCTTCCACTGCCTCCCGCAGTCTGGTCAAACTCATGCTGGTAGCTTCGAGAATACTATCCAACCATCTCGTCCTCTGTCATCCCCTTCTCCTTGTGCCCTCCATCTTTCCCAACATCAGATGTGAACGCAGCTCTCTCCCAGGTCTTATTCCAACACTCTAACCACTACACCACACTGCCTCCCATACTCTGAAGAGTAAATGTAGATAAACCGGTCCCCCAGGAGGCATGGAACAGAGAGCTGATCCGTAGATGCAGGATACCTGCAGCTAGAGTCGATAATCAGATAATGCTAATATTATTTACTTTGATATTTTAACCCAGGTGCAATGGGACTCATTCTTACTTTATTTTACGGTCTCAGTATTCATCTTTTAATTTTCATCAGTTAGAAGAGTTTCTTTTTGGCTTTATATACATTATAAAATGAAAATCTCCACAAAACTAACTAAATTACTAGATGCAGGAGATTCACCTATGTGGAGTGGAACCAAATACTTGAGTTGCTGCGGACATGATCTTGGGTGAACATGCAAATAACCCACCCAAGCTGAGCCTGATTTTCACATGGAAGGGTGTTTTGTGTGCGCACAGGGTGTGTATGTGTGTGTGTCTGTTTGTGTAGCTGGTGCCCCCTTGTACCTTACTGGCTGCCCACCCACCCACCCAAATCCTCAGTCTCCCATCCCTGCCTTTTCTGCCTCTTGACCCTCTGTGTTGGGAATGTGGTTTTCTCCCTGGAAACCCGATCTCCCCATCTCCTTCCACGCATGCGTGAGTTCATCCAAAGGTCTGCACATTTTTCATGGTCCATTGTCTGTCGGTTGCGGAGACTAAGTGATGGAAATTGGGTCCTCCGTGAGACTTCTGCGAGGAGCTGTGCCAACGACCAATGGGTGAGCGGCTTCTGGGAAGAGCTGCGGAGGACATAAAAAGTTCTGCAGGATGTGACATGCTGCAAGCTGTCTCTTTTCCACCCTGAAGTCCTGTCACTCTGGGGGGAGAGAACAGAAAGGGCTGGGATTCTTCAGAGGGAAAGAATTTCGGTCGGCGTTGACAGGCCAGAGAATGTGATGCCCGTGGCTTATTTATGTCTCTTGAAGGGGAATAGCTAATGGCTGTTTCGGAGAGAGGCGGAGGAGCAGCGACAGGAAGAAATGACTGCATGCAGAGTATAGCTCAGTTGGTAGAGAACGAGGCTCTCAGGGTCAGGGTTTGAGTACATGTTGTTGTTTAGTCGTGTCCCCCTGGATCAGAGCATGCCAGGCCCTCCTGTCTTCCACTGCCTCCCACAGTTTGGTCAAACTCATGCTGGTAGTTTTGAGAACACTGTCCAACCATCTCGTCCTCTGTCGTCCCCTTCTCCTTCTGCCCTCCATCTTTCCCAACATCAGGGTCTTTTCCAGGGAGTCTTCTCTTCTCATGAGGTGGCCAAAGTCTTGGAGCCTCAGCTTCAGGATCTGTCCTTCCAGTGAGCACTCAGGGCTGATTTCCTTCAGAATGGCGTGGTTGGATCTTCTTGCAGTCCATGGGACTCTCAAGAGTCTCCTCCAGCACCAGAATTCAAAAGCATCAGTTCTTCGGCGATCAGCCTTCTTTATGGTCCAGCTCTCACTTCCATACATCACTACTGGGAAAACCAGAGCTTGAACTATACGGACCTTTGTTGGCAAGGTGATGTCTCTGCTTCTCAAGATGCTGTCTAGGTTTGTCATTGCTTTCCTCTCAAGAAGCAGGCATCTTTTAATTTCGTGACTGCTGTCACCATCTGCAGTGATCATGGAGCCCAAGAAAGTAAAATCTCTCACTGCCTCCATTTCTTCCCCTTCTATTTGCCAGGAGGTGATGGGCCCAGTGGCCATGATCTTCGTTGTGTCATCTGCATATCTTAGGTTGTTGATATTTCTTCCGGCAATCTTAATTCCAGCTTGGGATTCATCCAGCCCAGCCTTTCGCATGATGAGTTCTGCATATAAGTTAAATAAGCAGGGACTGGTTATTTAGATTCCTGCATGGCAGGGAGTTGGACTCTGCAGTTCTATGTTTCTATTTTTTTTTAATGAATATTTATTAGGATTTTCAATAACAAAACAAAAACAAAAATAGACAGGGAAAAAATGACAAAAATACAAAACTTAAAAACAATTAAAAACACATAGAATTTCAATTGCTTATTTTCCTTTAACTTGTTTCTCAGACCTCCTCACACCTCCCCTTCTTGTATTCCAATTTAAATTATTAGCTCAGCAAATCCTTTGCAGTTCTATGTTTCTATTATGGCGAACCTCCTCATCACACAGCGGAAAAGGGGGTCCGTGGCAAAACTCTTTGACACCTGAGATCTCTGCTTCTTGTCCTGTGACTGCTTTTAATACTGGGTTTTAATCTGTTGCAACCTGCCCAGGGTCCTTAGGGTGAAGGGAGGGTAAGAAACTAAGAAGAGCCTTGCTGGATCGAGTCCAGCACCCTGTTTTCACAATGGCCAGCCAGATAACTCTCTCCACCATGAATTTGCCAAAGAAATAAAATACAGTGGTACCTCGGTTTACGAACTTAATCCTCGGTTTACGAACTTAATCCGTTCCAAAAGTCCGTTCTTAAACTGAAGCTATTCTTAAACCGAGGAGCACTTTCCCTAATGAGGCCTCCCGCTGCCGGTGCCCTTTCACCGTTCAGATTCCATTCTTATACCAAAGTAAAGTTCTCAAACCAAGACACCATGTGCAGTTTTGCGGAGTTTGTAAACCGAATCGTTCTTAAACCGGACTGTTCTTAAACCGAGGTACCACTGTAAATAAGTCATATAAATGATCATTGCCTGGAAGGCCACATTCAGGGACCTTCTGGTGTGACTGTTGTTGATCTGCCTCAACAAATCCTTTGGGTGTCATCTACGCAGCCTGCAACTTGAGCAGTCAATAAATGCCTTGTTTCTGTGACCCGAATGCTTGACCTATTCAGGCATGCTCCGCGCGCACTATGGATTTATCACACACAACTGCTGCAGAGTAGAATGTTTGCCCACGTAAACAGACACATGTAACCATTATCACACGTATTTTAAAAATGCATGTATATTTCACATTATTCTTTCTTGCGTTCGAGTGCTTTCCGTCCAGGAAGTCCAATAAAGTGTGAGGTGACCGTAGCGTCTGATGCTTGGGAGCTTGTTGCTGCTACTCAGTGTGGGGAGAAAGGTACTCTGTGCATGCTCAGAGGTACCATTTTTATTCATGCATCAGATGTCTCAAGCCTTACTGCACAGGTGGGGAACTTCAGGTCCAGGTGCCCAAGCCTCCTTATCAGACCCTTTGACCACTGTACACGCTGACCCTGTGTGGCCCCGCAAATATTTTTGCCTGTTTGGATAATGTGCTGATAATATCTTGTGTTTGCCTGTAAGGAGAATATAGAGGTGTGAGAGTGTGTGTAGAAACTAGCCCACTGTACAAAGGTAACATTCCTTCCCCTGCCCATTTTCCCTCGAAAGGTATCCCAGAAAGGAATTCGGCCTTCAGACAGAAAAAGATCTCCTAGTGGCATAAAAAAAAAAGATTTCAGAGCTAAGTGCTGCTAAGCCAGGCTCAAATGAGTCCCGCTGGACAGCCGCCGTTCCTGCAAGACCTCTTTATTTCCCTGCCCTTTAAAATATTTATTCCCACATCTCTGCTGCATCCGGAGGGCAGATGCCCCGTCAGTTGCTTGCCATGTGTGGAGAGAAGCGATAAATCTGGATCTGCTCATCCACAGGCAGAGGCCTCTGACAAACAGGCCCATCGCTCAGTGATGCGGTTTCCATGGCGCCTGTTGCCATGGAAACAGAGCTGCTTCCCAGCTAGGGTGGCCAGGCAGCTACAGCTGACGGGAAGGGGGGCATTTGAGGCCTGTCTGCTAGAGAGACACTGTGTGTGTGTGTGTGTGTGTGTGTGTGAGAATAAATGAACTCTGGGCCATTCCTCAGTTACATGCACCCTGTCATTTAAATGCATGCAAATTCACAACTGCCTCTGCTTTGACTTTAAATACAAGGAGAGAGGAACACCCCCACCCCCACAATCTCTGTCACTGACAGAGCAATTGACTCTGTCAAGGAAAGTGGAGGGGTGTTTGTGTTTGTGACAGCTTCCATTTCTAATGCTCCTTTCGCTGCCTGGAGTGACGGTTGGTTTGGCAGAAGCCCACCAGAGCATCCCTGCCAGGAAAGGGCCCCTAATTGTGGGAGAAATGAAACGTCAGAGCCAGGAGTGGGGGGGAATTGTCTGGGAATGGGCACAAATCCTAGAGAAGCTGATGTTGGGGGTGGAGGCAGGGTGAGGCCAGGCATCGCCGGTTATTTTCCAACACCATGATTTCCTCACGTACGCACCTCACGGACAACTCTAAGGCCCTATGGCCCCTGCTAAGAACATAAGGAGTACCTTTTGGATCAGGCCAGGGGCCCATCTAGTCCATTGTCCTGTTCTCACGGGGTCCAGCCAAAGGGAAACTTGCAAGCAGGATTCGAACACAAGAGCAACTCTGCCTTCCTGCAACTGGCCTTCAGAAGTATTGATATATTACTATATTATTATTATTATTATTATTATTATTATTATTATTATTATTATTATATTTTTTTTAAATAAATACTTATTGAGATTTTTTTAAATACAAAATGCAAAAATAATAAACAATATAACATATTTCATAACACATTTTTCAAAACTTCTTTGGACTCCCTCACGTCTCCCACTCCCACTTACATCATTGTAAATTTTTTCCAGCAATTTATCATCTTATTTATATTCTTAAATCTTGTTCAATTAATTTAATCTAATCTCCAAAAGTTTTATGTTTTCCTCAATCTCACTTATTGTCAAATTCAAATCTAATTCAATGGTAGGCAATTATTTATGATCTAGCATCCTTCTTAGCATTCGACCAAATTACAATACTTTTGTAAATAAATCTTGAATTTCTTCCAGTCTTCTTCAACCCTCTCTTCTCCCAGGTCTCGAATTCTACCAGTCATCTTGGCCAGTTGCATATAGTCCATCAGCTGCATCTGCCATCGATAGCCCTCTCCTCCTCCATGAATAAGTCTCATTCTCTTTTAAAAGCCACCGAGGTTGGTGGTCATACAGTAAGATAAAATAGAATAGAATACTGAGAGAAAGATAACGTAGAAAGATGTGGGATGTGGTCCACAGGTAGCAGACAAGTACAACATTCCTTGTAACGCTAGAGTGGACATGCAAGGGAATGTTTGGTCCAGCTAGTCGAAACTTCCTGTTCCTCCTGGCCTGGAGCATCCTTCCTCTTGCAGGTGACCAGAGGTGGGTGTGACCTTACCTGTCCAGGTAACAAAAGGACGAGTCATGCAGCACTCCCTTCCTTTTTCATCATTCTCCTTTGGTCTGCTTCCAGTTAGGACTGCTATCTTGGTTTTAGCCAACAGCAGAACAGGTTGTTGTTGTTGTTTAGTCGTTTAGTCGTGTCCGACTCTTCGTGACCCCTGGACCAGAGCATGCCAGGCACTTCCACTGCCTCCCTCATGCTGGTAGCTTCAAGAACACTGTCCCACCATCTTGTCCTCTGTCATCCCCTTCTCCTTGTGCCCTCCATCTTTCCCAACATCAGGGTCTTTTCCAGGGAGTCTTCTCTTCTCACGAGGTGGCCAAAGTCTTGGAGCCTCAGCTTCAGGATCTGTCCTTCCAGGGAGCACTCAGGGCTGATTTCCTTCAGAATGGAAAGGTTGGATCTTCTTGCAGTCCATGGGACTCTCAAAAGTCTCCTCCAGCACCAGAATTCAAAAGCATCAATTCTTTGGCGATCAGCCTTCTTTATGGTCCAGCTCTCACTTCCATACATCACTACTGGGAAAACCATACTGGGATGGATAGTTAGAAGTCACTTTTACAGTGGTACCTCGGGTTACATACGCTTCAGGTTACAGACTCCGCTAACCCAGAAATAGTGCTTCAGGTTAAGAACTTTGCTTCAGGATGAGAACAGAAATCATGCTCTGGCGGCGTGGCGGCAGCAGGAGGCCCCATTAGCTAAAGTGGTGCTTCAGGTTAAGAACAGTTTCAGGTTAAGAACGGACCTCCGGAATGAATTAAGTACTTAGCTCAAGGTGCCACTGGACTTATCTTTCTTTTGTGGGAATGTTCAGGGTGACAGGAGAGGATATAGTGTTTATTAATATCCTTCCTAACTTGTGCTGGCAAGTTTCTTTATGTAGCAGAGTTACACTCCCTTTCTCACGCACAGCAAATAGCTGGTTGCAGGCTCGTGGAAGCCTCTCACTGTTATACAATTCAGTCTGTCTCAGATTGAATTGTATAGTTCCTGGTAAGTTCCCTTTAAATCCCTCTTAAAAGAATAAAAACAGCACAATCCTATTCATAGTCAATGAAAAGTTTACTCACTTTCAGCAAGTACAGTGGTACCTATGGTTGTGAATGGGATCCGTTCCAGAGGGCCATTTGCAACATGAATAGAGTGCAAGCCGCAGCGGCGCGTCTGCGCATGCGCAGGTTGCGATCCGCCGCTTCTGCGCATCCGCATGACGTCATTTTGCGGCGAAACCTGGAAGTAACCCTTTCTGGTACTTCCGGGTCGCAGCGGGACATAACCTGAAAGAACGTAACATGAAGCAAACGTAACATGAGGTTTGACTGTACTCAGCATATCAATCCTGAAGGCAGGTTTAAAGACTTAAAGTTACAAATAGCAACATGTGGATTTGCCCCAAATAGGGGAAAAAACCTGTGCTGAAGAATGGATGCTTTTGAATTATGGTGCTGGAGGAGACTCTTGAGACTCCCATGGACTGCAAGAAGATCAAACGCATCCATTGTGACCAAACTGTGGGAGGCAGTGGAAGACAGGAGGGCCTGGCGTGCTCTGGTCCAGGGGGTCACGAAGAGGCGGACACGACTAAATAACTAAACAACAACAAACTATTCATGCATTAGGTGTGCCAGCAAGTCTTCTTCATAATAGCCTGATTTTCAGTCTAAAGAGATATCCATTTATTCCTCCCTCTGCTGATGTTTCCCAGTGTTCAGACCAGGCATCACAGATTCCTTGCTCTTCCTTTCCATCTAAGACCGTGATTCCCAACGTGAGGCACACGCCCCACAGGGGAAATTCGAGAATGAGTTATTAACAGTTAATGGCCTTTTAGGTTTCCTCCATGTGAATAGGTACTCACTTTTTGAAGTACTGATATGTAGTCAAAAATAGAATTCAAAGGACCCCTGGAAGGGATGGGAGAAAGTCAGGAAGATTCAGCGTAATCTCAATATTTGGACTTTGTACTGTTTTATGTTGTATATTATATCTTTGAAAATCAATTAAAAATATTATGAAAAAGTTCACTTTTTGAATAATACAAATTATATGTCATGGGGGGGGAATCAGGATTTTAGAGATGCTTAGCTGGGGCATGGGCAAAAAAAGGTTGGGAATAATAATAATAATAATAATAATAATAATAATAATTTATTATTTATACCCCGCCCATCTGGCTGGGCTTCCCCAGCCACTCTGGGCTGCTTCCAAAAAAATAAAATAAAATAAAATAAAATAAAAAATACTGTAATACATCAAACATTAAAAGCTTCCCCAAACATTCTCCATTTCTTGTTGCTATATATTTTTAAAGATGTTCTTACACTTTGTCTCCTGTTGCTTCGACCCCACCTAGGACTGCAAAGCTTTTTCCATGGAGCAATCAAGGAGGACGAAGAAAGCCCTGAGCAAAGACCCCTGGAAGGAGATGAGCGAACTGGACAGTAAGTCACCCGGACCCCTCCCTGTCTGCCCCCCACCTCCAGCAGCAAAAGTTAGGGTAGCCCAGAATGGTTGGCTAGTCCCAAAGTCTTCCTGTCCTCCCTAATGGGGCCTTGTATATGTGGGAACGTTCAGGGAGGCAGGAAAGGATATACTGTTTATTAATATCCTTCCTAACTTGCGCTAGCAAGTTCCTTTATGTAGCAAGGTTACATCCCCCTTTTTACATGCACAGTAGATAGCTGATTGCAGGCTCGTGTGAGCCTCTCACTATTACAGTGGATGCTCGGGTTGCAAACGTGATCCGTGCGGGATGCACATTCGCAACCTGCAGCATTTGCAACCTGCGTTAACGCAGGCGCAAGTAGCGATTCAGTGCTTCTGTGCATGTGCAAAGCGCGATTTAGCACTTCTGCGCGTGCATGACCGCCAAAACCTGGAAGTAACCCGTTCCAGTACTTCTGGGTTTCGGTGGTCCGCAACCCAAAAAAGCGCAACTTGAAGTGGCTGTAACCCGAGGTATAACTGTATACAATTCCCTTTGAATCCTTCTTAAAAGAATAAAGGCGCCACAATCTTACTCAAAGTCAAGAAAATAAGTTTACTTACATCAGTTCACAGTTGGATCCCTGAAGGCAGATCTACCCCATATGGGGGAATAATCCCAGTGCTTCTGCTAGCTGAGAGCTAGCAGAGGAGTCCTAGCTGGTCAAACGAAGAAGGAAGTCAAAAAGAGAGAAGTGTGCTGCATGACTCGTCTTTTTGTTACCTGGACAGGTAAGGCCACGCCCACCTCTAGTCGCATGCAAAAGGGAGGATGCTCCAGCCAGGAGGAACAGAAAGTTTTGACTGGCTGGACCAAACATTCCCCCGTATGTCTTCTCCAGCATTTCAAGGAATAATAGTAGTAGTAGTAGTAGTAATAATAATAATAATAATAATAATAATTTTATTTATATCCCGCCCTCCTGAGCCAAAGCCGGGGGCTCAGAGCAGCTAACAACAATAAAAGTAACATAATGTTCTAAAATCAATTCCTTCTAAAATCAATTGAAAATCTAATTCATGGTGACCATTGGGCTAGAGTTCTGTAAGGATTACCAAAGGAGGTGGTCAGACTGTGCCTTGGACAAAGGCCTGGTGGAACAACTCCATCTTGCAGGCCCTGCGGAAAGATATAAAGTTCCACTGGATCGGGGCCACAGCGGAAAAACCCTGGCTCTGGTTGAGGCCAGTCTAACCTCCCTGTGGCCTGGGATCTCCAAGATGTTTTTGTTTGAAGAAGGTCCTCCGTGAGACATACCAGGAGAGGCGGTCCCGTAGGGAAAAGGGTCCTAGGCCGCATGGGGCTTTAAAGGTTAAAACCAGCCCCTTGAACCTAATCCTGTACTCCACCGGGAGCCAGTGCAGTTGATATAGCACTGGGTGAATGTGATCCCGCAGAGAGGACTCCGTAAGGATGGAGTCATCCTCATCATGAACAGGGCACTGGTCCCGTCCAATGTGCAGCGATTTGGGAATCAGCTCAGGTGTTTGGCTGTCCATACATCTTGGGAGAGACTCTGTGCTGCTGGGCTCAGTCCCCAGGTCTTGGGTTGGAACACAGCCACTCCCCACCATCTCTCCCCACCCAGGAACAAAACGGGCTTTCTGATGGGGAGGGTCAGCCCCGAGAGAGGATGCTGCCGGTTGGTACTTTTTCTCCCTGGCCAGGGGTCTCTTCTCTTGGCAGGCAGCTCGGAGAGCGACAGAAGCAACAATACAGAGGAAGAGGAGGAAGAGGAGGAAGGCCTTGGGTTGGGGGACGCCCCGACTCCGCTCACAGAGTTCCGGTCCCTCAAGGCGGAGGCTGCTGTGAAGACCCTCCTTGGGGAAAAAGACCCGGCCAGTGGAAAGGTGAGTGCCCCCACCACAAATCCATTTCACTTCTGTTCTGCAGTGGTGGAACGGGGGGAAGTGGCCTTGTGGAAAACATTAAATTAAATATGGAGTTAAAATGATTGGATAGATAAATATAAGATGGGGGACACCTGTTTTGCCAACAGGACATGTTGAAAGGATCTAGGACAGGCGTCAGTAAATTTTTTCAGCTGTGGGCCAGTCCACTGTCCCTCAGACCTTGTAGGGGTCTATATTTTTTTTGGGGGGGGGGAATGAACTGATGCGTCCTCTGTCGTCCCTTCTCCTTGTGCCCTCCATCTTTCCCAGCATCAGGGTCTTTTCCAGGGAGTCTTTTCCAGGGAGTCTTCTCTTCTCATGAGGTGGCCAAAGTATTGCAGCCTCAGCTTCAGGATCTGTCCTTCCAGTGAGCACTCAGGGCTGATTTCCTTCAGAATGGAGAGGTTTGATCTTCTTGCAGTCCATGGGACTCTCAAGAGTCTCCTCCAGCACCAGAATTCAAAAGCATCAATTCTTCAGCGATCAGCCTTCTTTATGGTCCAGCTCTCACTTCCATACATCACTACTGGGAAAACCATAGCTTTAACCAGGGGTCAGCAAACTTTTTCAGCAGGGGGCTGGTCCACTGTCCCTGAGACCTTGTGAGGGGCTGGACTATATTTTGAAAAAAAAAAAAAAATGAATGAATTCCTATGCCCCACAAATAACCCAGAGATGCATTTTAAATAAAAGCACATGTCAGGGGCTCAGGAGCAGAGGCACAGGGGAGAGAGGAAATGGAGAGCGAAGGGGAAGAATCTGAGGGCAGCGTAGGGGAGTATGACAGCGGAACAGACAGCCAAGCTGTTCATAGACCACGTGTTTAAGGTTCACGGCTTACCGCGGTCCATCCTGTCTGACCGGGGTCGCCAATTCATCTCGAGCTTCTGGCAGAAGCTGCTGGGCATCCTGAACGTCAAGATCAACTTAGCGTCGGCACGACACCCGCAGACCAACGGACAAGCGGAGAGGGTCAACGCCATCATGCAGCAGTACCTGAGATGCTACGCGAATCAACAGCCCTCGACCTGGGTGGACTACCTACCGCTGGCCGAGTTTGCCTACAACAACACGAAGCACGTGTCCACGGGGGTGACACCATTCTTCGCCAACAATGGACGGCATCCCAGAACCTTCCCGGGATTAGAGAAAGTGGGGGAGGGGGAGACACAGGGAGCAGAGGCCTTGGCAGCGGAATTACAGGAGGTCCACGAGCAACTCCGAAGGCACTTAGAACTAGCAAAACACGCCTACAAAGTGCAGGCAGACAGGCACAGGAGAGTCGGGGAAGACATCCAAGTGGGGGACTGGGTCTGGTTAGCAGCCCAGGCAGTGCCGGCCAGAACGTTAGCTAAGAAGAAGCTCGGACACAAGCAGCTAGGGCCTTACCAAGTCGAGGCACAAATCAATCCGGTAGCCTTCCGGTTGACACTCCCGGAGGGCTCCAGAATGCACCCGGTCTTTCATAGGTCAGTGCTTACACCATACAAGGAACCCCACAGGTTTCAGGCGCCAGGGAACGCACCAGACCCACCCCGCAAATCGCCAACAAGGGGGGGTCACCGAGGGCGGCGCCACTCAACGAGGTCACGGAGATTTTAGACTCGAGATGGGGGGAAGAGGGGGTTGAATATCTCCTCGCCAGGGAAGGTACCCCGGCCAGCGCCAACAGGTGGGTACCGTACTATGCCGTGGAGGAGCACTACCTCAAAGACGAGTTCCATGCACTCTTCCCACACAGACCTATGCCGGCGGATTATTTCGACGACTATCTTTTCACACCCACACTTTCAGCCAACACGTTCCAGGGGTTCTCATCAGCTGAGGAAACGGCGCCAGAAACTAGCTCCCCAGAGGGATCGCTCTCGGGGTTTGCCACAAACCGCTCTTACTGGTGGGACAATCAACCGGAGGTGGGGTGGAGCAGTGAACTGATGAGGGGGCCCTTACACGCAGCATCACCCGAGGCAACAGGGGGAGAGAGGGACATGGACGCGTTGGGGGAGGATCCTGGGTTCGAGCACAGCTGCAGAGAGATGGAAGCAGAGGAGATCGACGTCGACGAGCCCATTACGGACTGGCCAGATCCAGCTGGCGGGCTGCACACCAGGGGGGAAGAACTGTATCCCGCACTCACCCCCACAGCGCTGGAGCACCCGGAACCCGCACCCGAAGAGGGGGAGGGGGGAAGGGGGGGCTTCGAGGGGGGGATGGATGTCAGGGGCTCAGGAGCAGAGGCACAGGGGAGAGAGGAAATGGAGAGCGAAGGGGAAGAATCTGAGGGCAGCGTAGGGGAGTATGACAGTGGCCCGAGAGATTCCATGAGCTTCTCCAGCGATTCAGAAGATTCCCAGAGGGGGGCGCCGACGGCCAGGGCAAGGGGGGTCCCAGGGGGGACACACCAGAAGCAAGGGGCCAGCGGGGACTCCCAAAGCAGCAGCGAGAGATCAGGACCAGCTCCTCCACCAGAGCGTAGTGGGGGGGGGGAAGAGTCCCATGTATCAGGGCCAGCTTCTCCTCCAGCAGGGAGAGAAGATGAATCACGCCTCCATCGCAGAGTGAGGGAACGGAGGGGAGGTCAGGTCCAGCTAGCCTCCCCGAAGGGGGAAGCAGTGACAGGAGCAGTGTAACGGTCAGGAGAAAGGTTGCCGGCTGGGCGCGCGCGCCAAGTTCGAATGTACAGGCGCGCGGCACAGCAGGTAACCCGGATTGGGAACCAGGTCCTAAAGCCCGCCGGAGGGAGGGGGAAGACTCAGGGGACTCAGCGTCAGAAGAGTCTAGAAAGGGCAAGACCCCAGTGGACAGGCGGACCCAGAGGAGGAAAGAGCAAAGGAAGAGGTGGAGCAAGGCTAGAGTCTTAAACTGGTGTCTGGGGGGAGGAGATTCAGACGGAGCTTCAGCGGTCTAGGGTTTAAGACGTAGAGCTGCACGCCGCGGCTTTGAAATCGAAACTGCGTTTCAATAAAGACTTTTGTATATAACACGGACTGGCATTCGTCCTTTGTGAGCTGGGACCTCGGGCAGCTCTCACAGCACACATTCTACTCATGTAAAAACTCCAGGCAGGCCCCACAAATAACCCAGAGATACATTTTAAATGAAAGGAGACATTCTACTCATGTAAAAACACACTGATTTCTGGATCGTCTGCGGGCCGGATTTAGAAGACGATTTGGCCGGATCCAGGCCCCGGGCCTTAGTTTGCCACCCATGAGTTGGGGTGTAGGAAAAGAGGAGACTAAGAGGGGATATAATAGCCATCTTCAAATATCTGAAGGGCTGTCCCATGGAAGATGGAGCAAGCTTGTTTTCCCTTGCTCTGGAGGGTAGGACTTGAACCCATGGCTTCAAGTCACAAGGAAGGAGATTCCGACTAAACATCAGGAAGAACTTTCTGGTGGTAAGAGCTGTTTGACAGTAGGACAGATTCCCTCCGAAGGTGACAGGCTCTCCTTTGCTGGAATTTTTTAGCAGAGGTTGGCTGGCCACGTGTTGAAGGTTCTTTAGCTGTGATTCTTGCATTGCAGTGGGTTGAGCTAATAATAATAATAATAATAATAATAATAATAATAATAATAATAATATTTATACCCCTCCCTCCCCAACCAAGACCAGGCTCAGGGCAGCTAACCACTGATATAAAAACAAATTGATTGAAATACAACTTAAAAACAAGATTAAAACCTTCAAATGCAGCCTCATTTCAATGGAAACTCAAATCAAAAACTTTTTTGGAGATGAAAACATCAGGTCTTCACCAAGGCCAACTATCCAGACTGGTCCTACGTGGGCCAGAAAAAAGCCAGGGAAGTCCCCAAATAGGAGTTCCATCACAGAAGGAGAAAGGAAAGAGGAAAGAGGGGAAGGGGATCAAGTTGATTCCAAGCCAAAGGCCAGGCGGAACAACTCTGTCTTACAGGCCCTGCGGAAAGAAATCAGATCCTGCTAGATTTGGGTTCCACTCCAACTCCAGAGTTATACGATTCTCTACAATATGCTGCTGTTTTTCTGACCTTTCTCTTGTCTCCCGCCCTGCTCTCCTCCTCGGGTCCTGCTCCGTCCCGCCACCAGCCTCCCGAGTCGCCTCTCCTCTCGGTGATCTCCCACCTCCTCTCCTTCCTGGAGCATTATGCGCAGATGCAGCAGCTGCAAGAGCAGGCTGGTGAGTATCGCTCCCGCCTGCGCAAGGAGGAGAGTCGCCGCCGCAAGCAGCTGAGGAGTCTGAAGAGGGCCTATCGCCAGCGGGTGAAGGACAAGCTCAGCCTCATTGAGAGCCTGGAAGGGGTCATCTCTGAGCAGCAAGGCTTGCTGGAGAAGATGCACGAAGGTGAGCGGTGTCAGTATGGCTTTCAACCGATGTGCAACGACTGGGCTCAGTAACTGGTTCTGCCCCGACCGGGCTAGGCGACAGGAGCACTTTTTCCTTTTTAAAATGTTTATTAAATAAATTTTATTAGTACCGTATTTTTTGCTCTATAAGACGCACCAGACCACAAGACGCACCTAGTTTTGGGAGGAGGAAAACAAGAAAAAATATATTCTGAATCTCAGAAGCCAGAACAGCGATAGCAGCAATCCCTCTTGCTGTTCTGGCTTCTGGGATAGCTGCGCAGCCTGCATTCGCTCCATAAGACTCACACACATTTCCCCTTACTTTTTAGGAGGGAAAAAGTGAGTCTTATAGAGCAAAAAATATTGTCTTTTCCACACATAACAATAACAATGCACAACACACAAAAACCAACATTCAAAAAACTAAAAAAGCAACAACTAAAATAAACAAATCCATATCTTACAAGTTAATAATATAAACACTAAAAAAACAACAAAACATTGACTTCCACCAATCCCACAGCACCTCCTTTATCTCTCATTGTGTTTTCCTGTTTTCCTTATCATCTCTATCCTAGCATCCAGATATAAATCCCTCTTTCTTATCCTTTCACTTCACAAGGTTATTCCAGACTCAGCCAGATTTCTGTCCTCGAACCTTGGCTTTTGAGGTATTCATTTAGGTGCTCCTATTCCTTTTTCACTTCACTTTTTGGTTTTTGTCTCATTATGTCTGTCAATTTGGCTAATTCGAAGTATTCTGAAAGCTTACATAACCACTCTCCCCTAGTGGGTAACCTATTCCCTTTCCAGTACTTAGCCACCAGGATTCTTGCTGCAGACTTTGCGTATAAGAAAAATTTAGTTTTGTCTTTTGGAATATCATCATTTAAAATTCCTAAAAGGAATGCCTCTGGCCTTTTACTATATGATATTCTTAATATTTTCTTTATTTCTTCATGGAGCACTTTCAGAGACCATCCAATCCTGGAAAGCCGGTCTCAGCGCACTGGAGCCACAACTGTGCATCGTGAGCACCAATCTCAGCAGAGTATAAATAACGCAAAAGCTAGCTGTGAAGCATAACTCCTTTTATTTCTAATAGCTACTGCAAACTAAAGAACTACTGGCTTGCATGAGTGTTACAGCTCCCACTCAGCCATCTAGTCACTACACAGATAAGACTGTCTCCACACACAGGCGCGGAAGAGTAGAAGAGCAGTTCCCGCCCCCTCCTTTCTCAAAACATCAGATCAGGAGATTCTTGCAATGGGAGGGGGTGAAAATATCAAGCCCAGGTGCCCTCCCCAAGCACAGTAGGGACTCAGCCACATTAGCTGAAAAAGCAGCGTTTTAAATGCATTATAAGCATGCAACACCAGATGGTGCTGTAGAGCAAAAAAACGTATCTGTGATTTTGCATAGAGATTTTTTATTTTGTTATAACAATTTAATTTATGACTTATTTATAGCGGGGGTTTTCCTGTGTGAAGATCCACCCTAGGTTCCTCACTGGGGTGACAGACCCCCTCCCCGCCAAGTGTCCCTATTTTCCAGGGACAATCCCGGATTTACAGAAGCCATCCCGGTTTCTGATTTGATCCCGAAATGTCCTGTTTTTCCCATCTTCATCAGAGAAATGTTGGTGTGGATGGGGCGGGCCACAGATATGCCTCTCTGTCCCCTGTATATTTTGCAATATTTTGCTAGTTTTTATCTAAGGTGCTTCTGTATTTCCTGTGTGTGTGTGTGTGTGTGTGTGTGTGTGTGTGTAAGCAACATGATTGACAGGAAACTAAATAACATAATTGACAGGCTGTGTGGCCACCTGTCAGGGTTGCTTTAGGTCTCCCCTGCCAATTTCATAGAATCATAGAATCATGGAGTTGGAAGAGACCACAAGGGCCATCGAGTCCCACCCCCTGCCAAGCAGGAAACACCATCAGAGCACTCCTGACATATGGTTGTCAAGCCTCTGCTTAAAGACCTCCAAAGAAGGAGACTCCACCACACTCCTTGGCAGAAAATTCCACTGTCAAACAGCTCTTACTGTCAGGAAGTTCTTCCTAATGTTTAGGTGGAATCTTCTTTCTTGTAGTTTGGAACCATTGCTCCGTGTCCGCTTCTCTGGAGCAGCAGAAAACAACCTTTCTCCCTCCTCTATGTGACATCCTTTTATATATTTGAACATGGCTATCATATCACCCCTTAACCTCCTCTTCTCCAGGCTAAACATGCCCAGCTTAGCCGTTCCTCATAAGACATCGTTTCCAGGCCTTTGACCATTTTGGTTGCCCTCCTCTGGACACGTTCCAGTTTGTCAGTGTCCTTCTTGAACTGTGGTGCCCAGAACTGGACACAGTACTCCAGGTGAGGTCTGACCAGAGCAGAATACAGTGGCACTATTACTTCCCTTGATCTAGATGCTATACTCCTATTGATGCAGCCCAGAATTGCATTGGCTTTTTTAGCTTTTTGTATCGATTTATAGGGAAAGCAACAAACGAGGAAGTAAAGACTGATATAATTTCAACAATCCAATTTTTAGGGCCCGGCACGTGTTGTTAATTAGCAAATGACTCCATAAATGCCTCCGACACCTATTCCAGGGGAATAATCTCTGAGGCTGGCTTCCACAATTCAAATTTTGTGATTGTTCTTATCTCAATACTGTTGGCTATTTGCAGATTAGTTGCACTGCAGAAGGCAATCTGGGGAGACCACACATTCAAGAAACGTGAAATAACTTTTGCTAGGTTTTAAGAACAAAAACAACAAGTCCTTTTACACTAAATTACATGATATCAATAAGTGTGAGCCATCCGCCAGGGTACTGAGAGACCTAGGTGCTGCTCTTTATATACTATAGCCAACAGCTTAATTACCACAACTTAACAGCACCTGCTATACTGCTTCACAGCTGTAAGTTATTTGCTCTGGCCTTTAAAGAAATACGCATTTTGCGGAACCATTAATGAACCTTCAAATCTAAAGAGACCATTCAACAAATAGAAGCTGCAGCCTACATTCCTAAACTTCAGTGTATGTTAAAATACCACTGGTGTTAAAAAAAGCTTTCAGAGCTTTGCCCTGCATCTTTCTCTGGTATTCTACTTTTTGTTAAATACCACCAGTACATTCAAATGTGTGTTGGGTCATTCCTGTTTCTATTGCCACTTAATAGAAATTACATTTTAAAACCTCGCCTGCCTTTTCTGTGATTTCGGTGTTGCCCTTGTCATATATCTGTGCAAAGCTTGTGAATTTTAAAAAATTAGAAATTTGAGGGTAGTGACCTGTTTAGGGAAGTTTTTAGTATTTAATGCTGTGTTGTTTTTAACACTCGATTGGAAGCCGCCCAGAGTGGCTGGGGAAACACAGCCAGATGGGTGGGGTATAAATAACAAATTATTAGCTGGGAGCACTGTCATACAGTGGTTCCGCTCCTTCCTCCTGGGCCGTGTCCAGAAAGTGGTGGTGGGGGGTGAGTGTTCAGAGCCCTGGGCTCTCACTTGTGGGGTGCCTCAGGGTTCCTTCCTCTCCCCCATGCTTTTTAATATCTATATGAAGCCGCTGGGAGAGATAATCACGAGGTTTGGGCTGGGTGTTCATCAGTATGCGGATGATACCCAGCTCTACCTCTCTTTCAAATCAGAACCAGTGAAGGCGGTGGAGGTCCTGTGTGAGTGTCTGGAGGCGGTTGGAGGATGGATGGTGGCTAACAGACTGAGGTTGAATCCTGACAAGACAGAAGTACTGTTTTGGGGGGACAGGGGGCGGGCAGGTGTGGAGGACTCCCTGGTCCTGAATGGGGTAATTGTGCCCCTGAAGGACCAGGTGCGCAGCCTGGGAGTCATTTTGGACTCACAGCTGTCCATGGAGGCGCAGGTCAACTCTGTGTCCAGGGCAGCTGTTTACCAGCTCCATCTGGTATGCAGGATGAGTCCCTACCTGCCAGTTATCTCCCGCTTGGACTACTGCAATGCGCTCTATGTGGGGCTACCTTTGAAGGTGACCTGGAAACTGCAACTAATCCAGAATGCGGCAGCTAGACTGGTGACTGGGAGCGGCCGCCGAGACCATATAACACCGGTCTTGAAAGACCTACATTGGCTCCCAGTACCAATTCAAAGTGTTGGTGCTGACATTTAAAGCCCTAAACAGCCTCGGTCCAGTATACCTGAAGGAGCGTCTCCACCCCCATCATTCTGCCCGGACACTGAGGTCCAGCTCCGAGGGCCTTCTGGCAGTTCCCTCACTGCGAGAAGCCAAGTTACAGGGAACCAGGCAGAGGGCCTTCTTGGTGGTGGCGCCCTCCCTGTGGAATGCCCTCCCACCAGATGTCAAAGAGAACAACAACTACTAAACTTTTAGAAGACATCTGAAGGCAGCCCTCTTTAGGGAAGCTTTTAATGCTTAAAAGGTTATTGTATTTTAGTGTTTTGTTGGAAGCCGCCCAGAGTGGCTGGGGAAACCCAGCCAGATGGGTGGGGTATAAATAATAAATTACTATTATTATTATTATTATTATTATTGGCATCGAAGCAGAGGAAGGAGGCCAGATGTCAGAATCATAGAACTTGAGAGTTGGCAGGGACCCCCTGGCCTTTGGCTTGGAATCTTCCGTTGTGATTCTGTATTGTCGCGGGTTGGGCTGGATGATCTTTGGGTGTCCTAAGATTTCTTGCAGCGGCATTTCCAGGGGCTCCATCCCTTCTCCTCTTCTTCCTCAGGGGTGAAGCTGCCTTCAGCCTGCCTGCTCTACCCGGTGTCCTCGGCTGGGGTGCACCAGCTGGTGGAGTCCATCAACACCCTCCAGGGTGAGCGGAGCCGGCTGTCAGAAGAGGTGACAGGCCTCCGTCAGCAGGCCGAAGTGCGGGAGAGAGAGAAGCAGCGGCTGGCCGGGAATTTCCACCATCAGGTGAGGCGGAGGGCCGGGGGGCGTTGGGGGTGGTCGCCAGGGGCCGGGTCTCGCTGCCTTCTGGGTGCTGTTGTGCCCAGCGGCTCCCATCGTCCCTGAACGTCAGCCAAGCTAGCCGCCGAGGCTGCTGTGAAATGGGGCCCATACAGAAAGGGCTTCTTTGCTCAGCATGTAGTTAAACGGCGGAACTCCCTGCCACTGGAGTCAGTGGTGCCCAGCAACCGAAGGGGCTTTAAAAGAGAATTGGAGGAGGAGAGGGCTATTGGAGTGGCTGGGAAATCCAGCCAGGTGGGCACAGTATAAATAATAAAATTATTATTATTATTACTACTTAGGGACCTGGTATTTACGGGGCCGCGTCTCCTGGTCTGCCCCGCAGAGGACCTTAAGGTCCATGAATAATCATAGTTTAGAGGTTCCTAAGGAGTCAGACTACCCTCCACCAGGGCCAGGGCCTTCTGAGTGATGGCTCCGACCTGGTGGAATGCTCTGTCCCAGGAGACCAGGGCCCTGCAGGATTTAACCTCCTTCCGCAGGCCTGACCTTTAAAGCCCTAAACGGCCTCGATCCAGTATACCTGAAGGAGCGTCTCCTCCCCCATCGTTTTGCCCGGACACTGAGGTCCAGCTCCGAGGGCCTTCTGGCGGTTCCCTCACTGCGAGAGGCCAAGTTACAGGGAACCAGGCAGAGGGCCTTCTTGGTAGTGGCGCCCGCCCTGTGGAACGCCCTCCCATCAGATGTCAAAGCGATAAACAACTACCTGACATTCAGAAGACACCTGAAGGCAGCCCTGTTCAGGGAGGTTTTTAATATGTGACATTTTAGTGTATTTTTCATCTTTGTTGGAAGCTGCCCAGAGTGGCTGGGGAAACCCAGCCAGATGGGCGGGGTACAAATAATAAATTATTATTATTATTATTATTATTATTATTATTATTATTATTATTATTATTACTGTAAGACAGAGCTATTCTGCCTGGCTTTCAATCTGAATTTAGCCTGATCTTTTATTCTCCTTCCTCCCCTTTTTATGAAGATTCCCCGCTCTGGGATCCCACAGCTAATTCTCCCCTGCTCTCCTTGCTGGCCCAGATAGGACTAACTTAGCCAGCTAGCCCTGGGTATCATCTAATGTATATTGGAAGGATTTCCCCCCTAAATTGATTTTTGATTTTATTGTTATTCACATTTTATACCGTATTTTTTGCTGTTTTTTGTAGCATCAATTAAGTGTTTTAACTTTGTTGTTAGCCGCCCTGAACCGGGAAGGGCGGGGTATAAATAAAAATTTATTATTATTTATTATTACTACTACTGCTACTACTACGGGCACCTACTAGCCACAAGGGCTGCACTCTGCCTTCTTTTTGCTTAACTGCCCAATCTGGTTGCACACCAGAGAGGCAGGGATTCTTGAACTGCAGTTCCTGCATTGCAAGGGGGTTGGTCTAGCGGACCTTTAGGGGTCCCTCACCACCCTGCGGTTCTCTGATTCAATAATAAATAATAAATAAATAATAAATAATAAATAATAAATAATAAATAATAAATAATAAATAATAAATAATAAATAAATAACTTTTATTTTATTTTATTTTTAAAATTATTTTTATTGAGTTTTCCACTTAAATCATATTCACATTTTGTTACATAATTCTATGACTTAATATATTACTCTGTAAGAGCATCAACCTCCTTCCCTCCCTCTTTCGGACTTCCACATAACTTCCCATATTCTTCGCATTTCTATAAGCACTTAATTACCCGTTGTCAAATTATAATGTTCCACCTTATTATCCGTAAATCAGCTCCTTATATTTACATTACAAAACATTTCAAGTCAAGCCTACAAACGTTTCCAAATGTTTACAATTTTCTTAATAATAAATTTTATTTATACCCCGCCCTCCCCGGCCAGAGCCAGGCTCAGGGCGGCTAACACCAAGAAAATCACAATAAAAACATAATGCCCCCCCCCCAAAAAAAACCCAATTTAAAATACAGGTTAAAATGCAATTTAAATGCAGGCTCATTTTAAAATAGCCTATAAACCATAAGGGGAGGGAAACATAAGGGTCAGACTGAGTCCAAACCAAAGGCCAGGCGGAACAGCTCTGTCTTGCAGGCACTGCGGAAAGATGTCAAGTCTATGATCCTGTACGAAGGAGACCCTGACGAGATGAGGCAGGTCTGTTTCCTGCCTTTACAAAAAGAGTGGGGTTTGAGGGAGCGTAGGGCAGAGGGAGGGTGACTTTCCTCTTGTTCCTTCCTCACCAGATCCAAGGGCTGAAGCAACAGATCCAGGAGCGCGAGGAGGAGCTGGAACGGCTTCGCATGGGCACGGTGAGGAGAGCTGGAGCCCCATCCCCGCGTAGCCCTCGCACTCAGGACCGGGGAGAACTGAGCCTGGGTATTGGGGCAGTACCCATAGCAGGGGGTGGGAAACAGTGCAGGACTCTGAAGGTTTTGAAACAGAGGTGAGATGGCCCTCTGCCCGGGATTCCTCTTTGTGGGAATCCTTTGTGCGAATCCTTTGCAGGGATGCAGGAGAAGATATATTGTTTGATAAAAGCCTTTCCAACTTGTGTAAACAAGTTCACAATTTAGCAGAGTAACATTCCCCTTTTAAAACTCACAGCAGATGCGTTTGCTCAGACTCGCGAAAGCCTCTATAATAACTGTTCTGGTAAGGTAAAGGGACCCCTCACCATTAGGTCCAGTCACAGACGACTCTGGGGTTGCGGCGCTCATCTCGCTTTATTGGCCGAGGGAGCCAGCATTTGTCCGCAGACAGCTTCCAGGTCATGTGGCCAGCATGACTAAGCCGCTTCTGGCGAACCAGAGCAGTGCACGGACATGCCGTTGACCTTCCTGCTGGAGTGGTACCTATTTATCTACTTGCACTTTGACGTGCTTTCGAACTGCTAGGTTGGCAGGAGCAGGGACCGAGCAACGGGAGCTCACCCCGTCGTGGGGATTCGAACTGCCGACCTTCTGATCAGCAAGCCCTAGGCTCTGTGGTTTAGCCCACAGCGCCACCCGCGTCCCGAACCGTTCTGGTATTTCCCCCTTATTCTCTCATAAAAGATAAGACACGGCCAGTCTTCTATAAAAGTATAAAAAGAGTTTACTCACTCACATTCTGTTCACGATTGGATCCCAGAAGGCAGACTTAGCTTCAAAAAGTAACATATACCTGGAAACTATCTCATAAGAAGACAGTCCCTTTGTCCTCTCTTGGCTGAGCATGTTTGGCTAAACAGATGTTGCTCTCAAAGAGAGAGAGATGGCTGCCCTGCCCTGTGCTTTTGTCGTTACCTGCACAGGTGAGGCCACGCCCACCTCTAGTCACATGCAGAGGAAGTCTATCCCAGCCCAGAAGGAAACAGGAAGTTTACCTGCTAGCTGGACAAACATTCCTCCCCATGTGTAAACATGTTCACTCTAGGAATGTCGTACTTGACTGCTCTTGTGTTTCACATCCCACACTCTTGTGATTCCGGCATAGCTGTCAACTTTTCCCTTTTTTAAAAGGGAAATTCCCTTATTCTGAATAGGATTCCTCTCAAGAAAAGGGAAAAGTTGACAGCTATGGATTCCGGCATTGCAGGGGGTTGGACTAGATGTCCTTTGTTGTTGTTTAGTCGTTTAGTCATGTCCGCCTCTTCGTGACCCCCTGGACCAGAGCACGCCAGGCCCTCCTGTCTTCCACTGCCTCCCGCAGTTTGGTCAAACTTATGCTGGTAACTTCAAGAACACTGTCCCACCATCTCGTCCTCTGCCGTCCCCTTCTCCTTGTGCCCTCCATCTTTCCCAGCATCAGGGTCTTTTCCAGGGAGTCTTCTCTTCACATGAGGTGGCCAAAGTCTTGGAGCCTCAGCTTCAGGATCTGTCCTTCCAGTGAGCACTCAGGGCTGATTTCCTTTAGAATGGATTGGTTGGATGTTCTTGCAGTCCATGGGGCTCTCAAGAGTCTCCTCCAACATCATAATTCAAAAGCATCGATTATTCGGCGATCAGCCTTCTTTATGGTCCAGCTCTCGCTTCCACACATCTCTACTGAGAAAACCATAGATGCCCTTGGGGTTCTATAATTCTGGAATTATAGAGGTGGTCGTGGTGGGGAACCCTTTGTAAAGGAAACCCTCAGGTTTTTTTGTCTCCCGCCCCCCAGGGAGTGACCGACTCGGAGAAGCGGATCCACAACCTGACGGTGGAGAACGAGGGGCTGAAGCAGAGCCTGAATATCACCCAGGGGCTCCTGCAGCAGCTGGCCACCGTCTCCGCGCAGCCCCCTGCACAGCTGCTGAAGGTGAGAGACCCCCTTTCCTCCCCACGTCCTCATTTAAGCCCCAAAATAATCCTGCGAGGGTCTTCCTAAAAAAAAAAAAAGCACAACAATTTTCAGGGTGTCCTGGTTTTTACTTTTTGAAATAGGGCAACCCTAGAGGCAGCGAATGGCCCCCAAGGTCACCAGGGATTCGAACCTGAGTCTCCCTGGTACTAGTCCAGCACTCTAACCACTGCACCAAGGGGGCTCTCTTATTTTGTCCTTTCCAGACCTGCATTTTGTGGTACTGTTGAGGGAGGCAGGAGAGGATATATTGTTTATTAATATCCTTCCTAACTTGCGCTAGCAAGTTCTATAACTTAGCAGAGTTTTCCTCCCCCCAAAAGTTTTGGATTTGAGTTTCTACTGAAAGGAGGCTGCTTTTTAATGTTGTATTTTAATCTAGTTTTTTAAAGTTGTATTTCAATCAATTGTTTTATATTGGGTGTTAGCCGCCCTGAGCCCGGTCTTGGCTGGGGGGGGCGGGATATAAATAACATCTATTATTATTATTATTATTATTATTATTATTATTATTAAAATGCAGAGTGGGTAGCTGGTTGCAGGCTTGTTTAAGCTTTTCAATATAGATTCCTGGTAAGATCCTTTATTTCCCTCTTAAAAGAATAAACACGCCACAATCTTATTTAAGATATATAAAAGTAGTTTACTCACATCATCATCAGTTCACAGATGGATCCCTGAAGGCAAACTTAGTTGCAGATATATACATGTGAGTCTATCCTATATGGAGATAGTCTCTTTGTCCTATGTTGGCTGAAAGCTAAAAAGCTGCTCCAATGACGAGAGGAAGTCAAAAAGAGAGAGGGTGCTGTGTGCCCCTTGTGCTTTTGTTACCTGCACAGGTAAGGTCACGCCCACCTCCAGTCACATGCAAGAGGAAGGATGCTCCAGGCCAGGAGGAAACAGGAATTTTTCAACTGGCTGGTCCAAACATCCCCTTCGCATGTCCACTCTAGGAAAACAAGGAATGTGGTACTTGACTGCTACTTATGTATCACATCCCACAAGCAGGAGGGTTAAGAACCCGGGGAGACGGGGAGCCTGCAGGACCAGGCCAATGTGGGACCCGCTCCGTGACTGCAGAGCGTCGGGTTTTAAGTTGTTGCAATCTGCCCTGGCGAAGGATCAGGGTAGGGACACCAGAAGAGCCCTGCAGGATCAAGCCACTGACCCAAATAGTCCAGCATCCTCTTTTCACAGGGGCTAACCGGATGCCTCTTCTGGGAAACCCAAGGAACTGCGCACAAGAGCAACTCTCCCCTCCCAACAACTGGGATTCAGACGTATTACTGCAAAGAAAGAACATAGCCACCCTGGCTAGTAGCCATTGCTGGCCTCCTCCTCCTCCATGAATTTGTCCAATCCTCTTTTAAAGCAATCTAGATTGGTGGCCAAATCCACTTGCAGTGGGAGGGAGTTCCACAGTTTAACTCAGTGCGAATGAGTTCTTTCTTTTATCTATCCTGAACCTTCCAGCATTCACAGACCCTCTAAGTGTCCCTGTTTTCCATGATCAGTCCTGGATTTACAGAAGCCATCCCAGTTTCTGATTTGATCCTGAAATGTCCTGCTTTTCCTTAGGATGTCCCTATTTTCATTGGAGAAAGGTTGTTTAGTTACTTGCTTCCTTGGCTCAGGGGTTGCATAACTCTGGAACAACAACAACAACAACAACAACAACAACAACAACAACAACAACATATTTATACCCCGCCCATCTGTCTGGGTTTCCCCAGCCACTCTGGGCAGCTTCCAGCAAAATATTAAAATACAATAATTCATCAAAACTTCCCTAAACAGGGCTGCCTTCAGATGTTTCTAAAAGTCTGATAGTTGTTTATTTCTTTGACATCTGATGGGAGGGCGTACCACAGGGCGGGAGCCACCACCGAGAAGACCCTCTGCCGGGTTCCTTGTAAGTTCACTTCTCGCAGTGAGGGAACCGCCAGAAGACCCTCGGAGCTGGACCTGGATGATGGGGGTGGAGATGCTCCTTCGGGTCTATTTTGATTGCCCTTTTCTGATACGGCTTTCTTTAAAAACCACTTCTCAAAAGTCATTAATAATCTGCCAGCCTTTCTTTGCAAGAGCTGACGCTTTAAAAAACAAAGAGGCTTTTTTTGGCCAGAGGTATTTTTAAAGCTGTGCTTGAGGTTGTTCTGTACTTGCGGCAAGATTGCATGCGCTGCACCAGAGCTTTCCAGTTCTCTGCCGGCAGCAGAGATGCAGAAGGTGAGACCGAGCAGGTGCTTCTTCTGCACTCTAAAGAATAAAACACCTGCTTCTCCTCCACCCCCAGGTAACTTCCTATAGCACATTGGTTAGCATTTTGGTACCCGGCCAGCTTCAAGGTGATTTCACAAAGCCCTAGGCAAATGCAGCCCAAGATAGACTGAGGATGGCATGATTCCTTTTGCTCTGCCTCAGCCACCGGGGTCTTCTTCTGGTGGCCCCACATGGAGCCCTGAGGTTCATCAGCCCTTTACCAGGGGCCAATTCTTTGGCCTACTAGGGCCTGCCCTGAGGAACTCCTTGCCAATGGAGGTTTGGTAGGAGTCAACCCTTCTCGTTCTTGGATGTCTTCAGAAAACTGCACTATTCTTTTTTTTTTTAAATAATATTTATTAAAGATTTTCAAATATAACAGAAAAAGAAAAACATCCAAATTTAAAACCTAATTTTCATTGGCATCCTTCCAGGACTTCCCCTCCCCTCCCCCTCTTGTATTCCAATTCTTTCAAATAAATTCAACAAATTCTTACCCCAAATTTTAAAATTATTTATCATTGACCCAATTTCAAAAAATATTTTCCCATCCCCCCTGCACTATTCAGTCAGACCTTTCAAAGCACAACACACCTTGAATGACAAATGTGTGGGATGTGATACATACCGTATTTTTCGCACCATAGGGCGCACTTTTTTCCCTCCAAAAATGAAGGGGAAATGTGTGTGCGTCCTATGGTGTGAATGCAGGCTTTCGCTGAAGCTGGAGAGCGAGAGGGGTCGGTGCGCACCGACCCCTCTCGCTCTCCAGGCTTCAGGAGAGCCCCACCGCCAGCCCCACAAGCTCGGGGGACAGCGGGCAGGCGGAACGCCGCCATCCCGCTGTCCCCCGACTTGGTTAGAAGGCTGGCGGGGGGAGAAGCCTGCTCCTCCCCGTCGCCAGCCCCGCAAACTCGGGGGACAGCGGGAGAGGCGCAGCACGCCCTTCCCGCTGCCCCCCGAATTGGCTAGAAGGCTGGCGGGGGGGGGGGGGAAGAAGCCTGCTCCTCCCCATCACCAGCCCCGCAAACTCGGGAGACAGCGGGAGAGGCGTAGCGCGCCCTTCCCGCTGTCCCCCGACTTGGTTAGAAGGCTGGCGGGGGGAGAAGCCTGCTCCTCCCTGTCGCCAGCCCCGCAAACTCGGGAGACAGCGGGAGAAGCGCAGCGCGCCCTCCCGCTGTCTCCCGACATGGTTTGGAGGCTGGCGGAGGGCTTCCTCCTCCCCCAGCCCCGCAAGCTCCCAGAGCGATGCCAAAGCTGCGCGCAGCTTCGGCATGGCTCTGGGTCCCGTTCTGGGGGAGGGGGAAGCTCGGGCTTCCCCCGCCCCAGCCCCGCGTCTCCAGCCAGGAGAGGGTCACGGGGGCTGCTTTAGCCCCGCGCGCGCTCTCCCGGCTGGAGAGGTGACGCGCGGCTATGGCTGCTGCTCCCTGGCCTGCTCTTTGGGGCTGGTGGTGGGCTTCCCCCGCCAGCCCCAAAGAGCAGGTCGAAAGGAACCTGAAGCCTGGAGAGCGAGAGGGGTCGGTGCGCACCGACCCCTCTCGCTCTCCAGTCTTCCAAGGTAGCCGCCTGAACGCACCTTAAACGGCACCTTGTTTTAGAGCGGGAAAACAAAAGGGGGAAAATTCTCCCACTCTCTGCGCAGCGCTTCCTGCCACTTCGCTGAAGGGGCGCTGGGCAGAGAGGGGGAGATTTTTTTCCCCTTGTTCTCCCCCCTCTAAAACAAGGTGCGTCCTATTGTCCGGTGCGTCCTATGGTGCGAAAAATACGGTAAGTAGCAGTCAAGTAACCACATTCCTTGTTTTCCTAGAGTGGACATCCAAGGGGATGTTTGGACCAGCCAGTCGAAAACTTTCTGTTTCCTCTTGGGCTGGGACATACTTCCTCTTGCATGTGACTAGAGGTGGGCGTGACCTTACCTGTGCAGGTAACAAAAGCACAAGGCACGCAGCCATCTCTCTCTCTCTCTCTTTTCTCTTCTTCTCCATCCTCCTTTCGTCATGTGAACTGCAGTGACTGCCAGTCTGCTGTCACTGGGATTAACCCCCTATATGGGGTAGATCCATATGTACATATTTGTAACTAAGTCTGCCTTCGGGGATCCATCTGTGAACTGATGATGATGTGAGTAAACTACTTTTATACAGTCATACCCCTAGTTACGTTTGTTTCAGGTTAAGTCTTTTCAGGTTGCGTCCCACGTCGACCCGGAAATACCGGAAAGGGTTACTTCCAGGTTTCGTCACTCGCGCATGCACATGGGCTCAAAATGATGTCACACGCATGCTCAGAAGTGGCAAATCACGAGCTGCACATGTGCAGACGCGGGTTGCGTTCTGCTCATGTTGCAAATGGGGCTCCGGAACGGATACCGTTCACAACCAGAGGTACCACTGTATATCTTAAATCATCATCCATCTTTATTACGGTCCAGAGACCCAACAAATCATTACAAAGCAATACACAGTTCATACAGCCTACCTCCAGGTTAAACAAGCATTTTGTTCAGAATATAGGGATCATTAGTTCTTGCAACCACCGATAAAAACTTTGCCACTGCTAATGTTCTAGCATTTGTCCGGTCTTCCAATAGGAACCTGACATAGTGAGCCTCTGATTTTCCTGGGAAAGGTACCAGCAAGGCTAATATCAGTTCAGCCCTGGCTTGCTCGTATTTTGCACAATGCAACAAAATATGTTTTATGAAATCGATGTCTTGAGCACACGAGCAAAGTCTGTCCTGGTAGGGAACTCTTCTCAACCTGCCATCCAACAATACAGAAGGAAAGACGTTTAGTCTGGCTTTGGTGAAAAGCCTTCGATAGTTTGGTACTGTCAGGTTTTTAATGTAAGGTGTTAACTTAAAGACATGCCCATATTGTACTCCTACTGCCAGCGAACTACAGACTGCGTGTGATAGAGATTGCAAGTCTCTGTGTGCATTATCCCATAATCTTTGCTTTAGCATCTTTTGGGCGCCTTCATAACCCAGGTAATACAGTAATACAATCTTAAATATGATTGTGGTGTTTTTATTCTTTTAAGAGGAAAATGAGAGATCTTACCAGGAATCTGTATCGAGAAGCTTAGACAAGCTTGCAACCAGTTGAGCATTTAAAGGGGAATGTTAAAACTCTGCTAAGTTATAGAGCTTGCTAGCGCAAGTTAGGAAGGATGTTGATAGACAATATATCCTCTCCTGCCTCGCTGAACATTCCCACGCTGCTCTTCCCAGGAGAACGAGGACCTCCGCGCCAAAGTGCAGCAGCTGGAGGCCACCTTGCAGCAGAAGGTGGAAGAGCTGATGTCCCTGGAGGTGCAGATGGACCGGCTGCAGTGGCGCAAGGAGGAGGAGGTGCGCCACCTGGACGAACGCCTGCGAGGGCTCCAGCTCTCCCTGGAGGCACAGAAGAGCCGCCCCCCTGAAGTGCAGGTGAGTGCCACCCCACCTCTCAAGGACCCCTTTCCGACTGCTAGAGTAATAATAATAATAATAATAATAATAATAATAATAATAATAATAATATATTACCCTGCCCATCTGGCTGGGTTTCCCCAGCCACTCTGGGCAGCTTCCAACTAAGTATTAAAATACAGTGGTCTGTTAAACATTAAAAGCTTTCCTAAATAGAGCTGCCTTCAGATGTCTTCTAAAAGTCTGGTAGTTGTTTATCTCTTTGACATCTGGTGGGAGGGCGTTCCACAGGGTGGGTGCCACTACCGAGAAGGCCCTCTGCCTGGGTCCGTGTAACTTGGCTTCTCGCAGGGAGGGAACCGCCAGAAGGCCCTCGGAGCTGGACCTCAGTGTCAGGGTAGAACGATGAGGGTGGAGATGCTCCTTCAAGTCTCTCACTTGTGGGGTGCCTCAGGGTTCCGTCCTCTCCCCCATGCTTTTCAACAATAACATGTAGCTGCTGGGAGAGATCATTGGGGGTTTGGGCTTGGTGTTCATCAGTATGCAGATGACACCCAGCTCTACCTCTCCTTTAAATCAGAACCAGTGGAGGCGGTGAAGGTCCTGTGTGAGTGTCTGGAGGCAGTTGGAGGATGGATGGCGGCTAACAGATTGAGGTTGAATCCTGACAAGACAGAAGTACTGTTTTTGGGGGACAGAGACAGGGAGCGGGCTGGTGTGGGGGACTCCCTGGTCCTGAATGTGGTAACTGTGCCCCTGAAGGACCAGGTGCGCAGCCTGGGAGTCATTTTGGACTCACAGCTGTCCATGGACACACAGGTCAATTCTGTGTCCAGGGCAGCTGTCTACCAGCTCCATCTGGTACGCAGGATGAGACCCTATCTGCCTGTGGACTGTCACACCATTGTGGTGCATGCTCTGGTTATCTCCTGCTTGGACTACTGCAATGCTCTCTACGTGGGGCTACCTTTGAAGGTGACCCAGAAGCTACAACTAATCCAGAATGCAGCAGCTAGACTGGTGACTGGGAGCGGCTGCCGAGACCATATAACTGTTGATTTGCAAGCCCCCTCCATAGAGGCTGGCCCCTCTCACTGTCCTCGGAGCTTGCTTACCGGTAACCTCCTCTGGCTGATATCCAGACAGACCAGGGAGATTTTGATAGGCGACATTTTCCCAAGCGTGGGTAAAATGCACAACCCCTCTGCCTCCTGCTTCCGCAGGGGAAAGAAAATAAGTCAGAAATCTATTTACATGATGTTTATTTCTGACATTACAGCACTAGAGAAAAACACGTCCTTTCAGTTCAGTTCTTCTAGCACGTCTGACAAACTTCCTGAACATGCGCAAATGGAAGGTTTCAAATTACACTCTTCACAGAGACTTATCCAGCCTGTGAAGGTCCTGGGAAATTCTGCTTTCCCACAGATAGGCGCATCATGTGATGTCAACAAACTGGCTGTCTGCAGCGGTGATGTTTCCATATACTGACAATAACACCGGTCTTCAAAGACCTACACTGGCTCCCAGTACATTTCTGAGCCCAATTTAAAGCCCTAAATGGGGAGGATGGAAGTACAGGAGATTCTTGGGAATCTTGTCTTTATGTTGTAGGTTGGATATGTGATTGTAAAACTGTAATTTGAAAAACCATATAGGTAAATTAAAAAAAGAGATAATAATAAAACCTATATTTATATGGGAACCAACTGAGGGGATCCATAAAAAGCAGCTGCACTAAAATGAATTATTGTGAAAACAAGAAAAATTTAAGAGGAGGTGCCCATTTTCGTCCTTGCTCAGGAGGCAATAGTCCGTCCCTGGAATAGCGATGAACATCGATAACACCCAGTTACCTGCGTTTTGCCTGTCTGTTGTCCACATTCCCCTACCTTGCAGAGGAAAGGGTCTTATCTCATCACAGACCCTGACTAGCTCCCCCCCCTGCAGTATATCACCAAGACGGTGGAGGTGGACTCCCCCCGTAGCCTCCAGGCTGTGGCAGAGGCCGAGGAACGGAACCGCGCCCTGATGGAGCAGCTGAACGCCCAGGCGGAGAGATGCCAGCAGCTGGCAGAACAACTGCAGAGCTCTGAAGAGATGACAGCAAGGCTGAAGCACAAGGTAACGAGATGAAGATACCCAAATATGACCATCCTATCTCCTCTCAGTCTGCTCTTTCCCAGGCTAAACATACCCGGCTCCTTCAACTGTTCCTCATCAGGCTTGGTTTCCAGACCCTTGATCATCTTGGTCGCCCCCCTCTGCACACCTTCCAGCTTGTCAACGTCCTTCTTAAATTGTGGAGGCCAGAATTGGATGCAGGACTCCTGATCAAGGCAGAACAGAGCAGTACTATGAGTTCCCTTGATTTGGACCAGGCATAGGCAAAGTTGGCCTTCCAGATGTTCTGGGACTACAACTCCCATCATCCCTAGCTAACAGGACCAGTGGTCAGGGATGATGGGAGTTGTAGTCCCGAGTTTGCCTATGCCTGATCTGGACACTAGATTTCTGTTGATGTAGCCTAGAATAACATTAGAATTTTTTTGCTGCTGCATCACCCTGTTGACTCATGTTCAGCTTGTGGTCCGCCAAGACCCCTGGTTCCTTTTCACATGTGCTACTAGTAAGTCAGGTGTTCTCCCATCCTGTATTTGTGCATCTTCCTGCCTAAGTGCAGAACCTGACATTTGTCCCTACTGAAATTCATTTTGTTAGCTTATGACCAGTTCTCCAATCTTCTAAGGCAGGGTTCAGTAAACTTTTTCAGCAGGGGGCCGGTCCACTGTCCCTCAGACCTTGTGGGGGGCCGGACTATATTTTTTTTGGGGGGGGGGAATTCCTATGTCCTACAAATAACCCAGGGGGTGCGGGTGGCGCTGTGGGTTAAACCACCGAGCCTAGGACTTGCCAATCAGAAGGTCAGCGGTTCAAATCCCTGCAATGGGGTGAGCTCCCGTTGCTCAGTCCCTGCTCCTGCCCACCTAGCAGTTCAAAAGCACGTCAAAGTGCAAGTAGATCAATAGGTACCGCTCCGGCGGGAAGGTAAACAGCGTACCTCTGGTTCGCCAGAAGCGGCTTAGTCCTGCTGGCCACATGACTTGGAAAATGTACGCCGGCTCCCTCGGCCAGTAAAGTGATATGAGTGCCGCAACCCAGAGTCGGCCATGACTGGACCTAATGGTCAGGGGTCCCTTTACCTTTACCTTTACAAATATCCCAGAGATGCATTTTAAATAAAGAACACATTCTGCTCATGTAAAAACACCAGGCAGGCCCCACAAATAACCCAGAGATGCATTTTAAGTGAAAGCACGTATTCTGCTCATGTAAAAACAGCAGGCAGGCCCCACAAATGACCCAGAGATGCATTTTAAGTGAAAGCACGTATTCTGCTCATGTAAAAACATGCAGATTCCCGAACCATCCGCGGGCCGAATTCAGAAGGCGATTGGGCCGGATCTGGCCCCCGGGCCTTAGGTTGCCTACCCATGCTCTAAGCCAGCCTTTCTCAACCTGTGGGTTCCCAGATGTTGTTGAACTACAACCCCCCTCACCCCTAGCTAGCAAGGCCAGAGCTCAGGGATGATGGGAGTTGTAGTCCAACAACATCTGGGGACCCACAGCTTGAGAACCGCTATTCTAAGCTCATCTTGAATTCCCATTTTGTCTTCTATGGCATTAGCTAACCCTACCTGGAGGGGTCTGTTCCAACGCTACAATTCTGTGATCCCTGAGCTGTGTGGTCCTTGCACTGTGCCCCCCGAACCCCCAGATTCTCAAGCGGGATCTCTCCCTGGCAGATCTCCGACTATGATTTTGAGATTGCCGGTCTGCGTCGGGAGCTGCTGGGTGAGATCAACCAGTTAGAGGCGCAGAAGGAACAGGCCATCCGGGAAGCCTCTCAGTGCTCTGAGACACACCTGCAGCACCTGCGAGAACAGCTGGCAGGTAGCTGGGATGGGGAGCAAGGTGTTGGGCTGGGGGTGTCTGTGTGTCTCCAAACCCATTTCAAACTATGGGCTGAGGCAAGAGATGGGGAACTGGCTAAGGGTTATATTTATTCATTGCATTCCCATCCCACCCGTTCCTCTAAGGAACTCTGGGAAATACCGGTATATTTTGTGTGTTTATTAAAAAAATAATATTTATTAAAGTTTCAAAAAAGTTACAAGAATAAAAAAGAAAAGAAAAGAAAAAGAAACAAAAAAATACAAAATACAAAAAGGTAAAAACAATTAAATACCGGTATATTTTGTTCTCCCCTTCCTCATTTAATCGTCACAACAACCCTGTGAGGTAGACTATGCTGAGAGAGTGTGATGGTCTCAGGTCACCCAGTGAATTTATTTATTTTTTCACCTAATTTTTATTGAGTTTTCCATATTTCATTGCACAAATCCATAACTTAAAGTATTGCTCAAAAAGAGCATCGGCCTCCTTCCCTCCCTCTTTCTGACTTCCACATATCTTTCACAAATTCATCGCATTTCTATAACCACTTTTTCACCTTTTGTCTTAATTGATTGATTGATTGATTTGTGTACTGCCCTTCATCCGTAGAATTCGGGGCGGTCCACAGCATTCAAATTACAAAACGAGAAACACAAAGCACACAACAAAAATAAGAACAGAAATAACCCCACTTTGATCTCTTTTCTCTCGTAGTTCCTTTGTCTGATACTCTAACCACTGCACGACGCTATCACTCACACTACATCCAGGTTCTAGAGAAGAGAAGGGTTTGGGTACCGGAAATCTGGTTTTAATGCCTTTGCCCAGTGTGGCCTTCTGTCTTGGCCTGCCAGTTTGCCTTGCAAGGTTGTTGTGAGTTCAAAACACGACACACTGCTCCGAGGAAGGGCAGGCTATGAACAAGGCAAGCCAATGCTTCTCTTCCTTTCCCCTTCCAGGAGTCCGCCAGCGCCTGGACACCCTCCAGCCCCTCCTCAGGGGCATGAAATCTGACTATGGCAGCCTTCGCGGGCAGGTGCGCAGTTTTGCAGACTGCTACGAGGCGGCCCTCAACGAGGCTCGGCAGCAGGTGAGGTTCAGGGGCAAGGGGCGGCAGCGGAGGCTCCAAGCAGGGCTATTTGGGGGTCTGGGCTGCCCCTGCTCTTTAGTCTACCTGACGTCATGGGGGGAAGGGCAGCAGGACCAAAAACTGCTTGGGGTGATGGACTGAGAAGACTGACGGAGCAGCTTGATGCTTCTTTTCCACACACACACACACACACACACACACACACACACACAAACACACACACACTGTATGTCTGTGTATGTGTGTGTGTGTGTGTGTTGCTTTCCTTTACAGACAAGTATATGGAGCCATTTGTGTTTATAATACTATATAGTGGTTTTGTTGTTGTTTAGTCGTTTAGTCGTGTCCGACTCTTTGTGACCCCCTGGACCAGAGCACGCCAGGCCCTCCTGTCTTCCATTGCCTCCCGCACTTTGGTCAAACTCATGCTGGGAGCTTTGAGAACACTGTCCCACCATCTCGTCCTCCGTCATCCCCTTCTCCTTGTGCCCTCCATCTTTCCCAACATCAGGGTCTTTTCCAGGGAGACTTCTCTTCTCATGAGGTGGCCGAAGTCTTGGAGCCTCAGCTTCAGGATCTGTCCTTCCAGTGAGCACTCAGGGCTGATTTCCTTCAGAATGGAGAGTTTGGATCTTCTTGCAGTCCATGGGACTCTCAAGGGTCTCCTCCAGCACCAGAATTCAAAAGCATCAATTCTTTGGTGATCAGCCTTCTTTATGGTCCAGCTCTCACTTCCATACATCACTACTGAGAAAACCAGAGCTTGAAGTATACGGGCCTTTGTTGGCAAGGTGATGTCTCTACTTTTATACAGTGGTACCTCAGGTTAAGTACTTAATTCGTTCCAGAGGTCCATTCTTAACCTGAAACTGTTCTTAACCTGAGGTACCACTTTAGCTAGTGGGGCCTCCTGCTGCCGCCGGAGCTCAATTTCTGTTCTCATCCTGAAGCAAAGTTCTTAACCCAAGGTACTATTTCTGGGTTAACGGAGTCTGTAACCTGAAGCATCTGTAAGCCAAGGTTCCACTGTATATAGGCCAAAAAATGCAGGCAAAATATATATTGGCAGTTTCATTCTTTCCTCAACCCCCTTCTGTCCCTCCCCTCGTCTCTCATCTAACTACAGTCTTTGAAACACTGACTCAACCCTTTTCTTTCACTGAACATGCTGAGCTCTCCTTGCACCTTTTCCGGAGTGGCTTTCCACTTAGATTCCCTCTCAACTGGCTCTTCCTGGTTTTGTGGTCCGGCGTGTGGTGCTGGCCTCGCTGGTACCGAAATCCCACCCTCTCTCCTCTCGCCCCCAGGTGTGCTCAGCCATCGGCGAAGTCTCTCACGCCAACCGTCTGCTGCAGGAGAGGTGCCAGAGGGAGCTCCAGCTGCGGAAGAAGTACCACGACCAGCTCCTGGAGCTGAAAGGTGCCCGCAAGTGGGGAGGGCGCAGGGGGCAGGCAGGGGGGAGGAACCAGCGTGCGGCAGCCGTGGGGAAAAGGCAAGGGACCATTAGGAAAGGACATAAGAAGGGCCGGCTGGATCAAGCCAATGGGCCGCCTAGTTTAGCATCCTCTTGTCACCTGCAAGCAGGATCCGAGCATCCGAGCATCACAGCAGAAAACTAGTTGCAAACTCATGTGAGTTTCTAAAGACAATACCGTATTTTTCGCTCCATAAGACACACTTTTTCCCCTTCTAAAAAGAAAGGGGAAATGTGTGTGCGTCTTATGGAGCGAATGCAGGCGGGAGGCTCTGCTCAGCGCTCCCTTTAAAGAGCCACGTGGAGCATGTGTGCGACTCTTGGGGGCTTTTCCCTGAGGAGGGAGAAGGGCAGCCCGTCAGTCGCTTCTCCCACCTCGCAGAAAAGCCCCCAAGAGCCGCACACACGCTCCATGCGGCTCCTTAAAGAGCGTGTGGCTCTTGCTGGCTTTTCTGGGAGGTGGGGGAAGGGACAGAGGGCAGCATATCAGTCCCTTCCCCCACCTACCAGAAAAGCCCCCAAGAGCCACGCTCCCTTTAAAGAACCACGCTCCCTTTAAATAATATTTTTTTTCTTGCATTCCCCCTCTAAAAACTAGGTGCATCTTGTGGTCAGGTGCGTCTTATGGAGCGAAAAATACAGTGCACAATTCAATTTGGCTCGTCCAAATTGAAATGTGTTCTAATATTTCCCATCACTGCCTCTGTGGCAAGGAGTTCCACAGTTTAACTCTGTGCTTCCTGAAGAAACGCCCTGAATCTTCCAACATTCAGCATCACAGGAAGCCCCCTCCATCTGCTTTCTCCTTGCCACGGATAATTTTATAAACAGCCGTTGAAGAATCTCAGCTAAAGCATCTCAGACAGATGTACTCCCGACCTCTGCTTAAGAACCAGCAGGGAAGGGGAGCCCATCCATGTCCATGGAGGTCCGTTCCACTGAGATCTCTGAGGTGCAGAAATCCCAAGGGAGCAGAAAAGACTATTTATCTATGCGATCACAGCTGGTCGGAAGTGAATGGCCCAGAAATGGAAAGAAGAAAAAGTCCCGACCAGATAAGAATGGCAGATCAAGTTGGTGGATTATGCCGAAACGGCAAAAATGACCAGAAGAATCAGGAATCAGGCAGACCAAAATTTTAATAAGGAATGGGGGAAATATATAATTTATCTTAAAAACCATTGCAAACAGCTAAAATCACTTGTAGGATTGGCATAACACTTGTAGTTTAATGGTGAATTTTGGATATAATGGAGATGTAAAAGATTTTGGATTCTTATAAAAGATGCAGGAGGAAATGGTTAACGAAAGGACCCACAAAGGGGAGGAAAGAAATCCAGGAGATTCTTAGAAATCTGATTTTTATGTTGGTTGTTGGATAACTGACTGTAAAACTGAAAAACTAATTTATTTATTATTTTGAAAAAGAGCAAAGCTTGTGAGCAATTTAACAGTAAAAAAAAAAAAAAAAGACAAGTTCTCTGAATATGGATCCAGTGGATCGCAGGCAGCTGTTCTCGCCCTCTCCAATCACTCGGTCAACTCTGGCTGCACCCTTCACCCCTGAGGCAGCCGCAATTGAGCTGTGGGTCAATGACGAATGGATTGGGCCGGTAACGGATTGTACTGTGACAGCACTTTTGAACTGCAGCTACTGCCGTCACCATCGCCATAGTTTGGTGGGAAAGATGAGTGCAAATGAATAGGGCATGTCAATGGTAAAGGTAAAGGTAAAGGAATCCCTGACCGTTAGGTCCAGTCGTGGATGACTCTGGGGTTGCGGCGCTCATCTCGCTTTATTGGCCAAGGGAGCCGGCGTACAGCTTCCAGGTCATGTGGCCAGCATGACTAAGCCGCTTCTGGCGAACCAGACCAGCGCACGGAAGTGCCATTTACCTTCCTGCCGGAGTGGTACCTATTTATCTACTTGCACTTTCATGTGCTTTTGAACTACTAGGTGGGCAGGAGCAGGGACCGAGCAGCGGGAGCTCACCCCATAGCAGGGATTCAAACCACCGACCTTCTGACCGGCAAGCCCTAGGCTCTGTGGTTTAACCCACAGCGCCACCCACGTCCCTAGTGTCGATGGTGCTGTTCCCTAAACATCCCTTCTTTCCCTGCAGGAAACATCCGGGTTCTGTGCCGCCTGAAGCCGCTGAGCAAGGATGAACAGCAGGGAGGGGAAGTGGAGACCCCGGTGGCTGCGGACCCTGCAGACGACGGCTGCGTCACGGCCTCTTACAAAGGGAAGGAGCGCACCTTTAAGCTGGACAAGGTCTTCTTGCCGCAGGCTACCCAGGAGGAGGTGAGGACCACCTGCCCTCGGAGCGTGTCTCTGTCGGATGCTCCGTGTGCCTCTCCCTCCTCAAAACGAGGAGGATCTCAGCATCCCACTGGTCCGGAAAGTGGCATGTGGAGACCGGGTGCTTGGCACGGTGGGTGGGTGGGTGAGGATTCGGGGCCTTCGCAGTTGAGCATGGTGAGGAGGTGCTGAGTGGCAGCCAGAAGAGGGGGGCTCTGTTTGAATCCCAGAAGTGCCCGGTTGGAATTCAGGGCCGGTCAGAGGTATGTGCCTATCTCTCCAGGCACCGGCTGAATTCTTTCGACCTCCCTCCGGCGACTCCCGGTAGGAAAAACACACGAGGTCCGTTCCGGCGATTTTCCTCAGGCTGTGAGAAAAACACACCAACTGCTCTCCTCCTCCCTGCTCTCCAGCATATCCCCAGGGAGGGGAATCAGACTCAGACAGAAATGTATCTTACATTCTTTTATTCCTGTCTTTACTTCAGTACAGAGAAAACATGTCCGCTCTCTTCAACAAACAGAGAGAAACTCCAAAACTCCACCCATGTACATCCTGTACAGGTCATGTGACACACACACTGAGCTAACATCCGGTGCTCAGTACAGAATGGACTGCCCCTTTGTTTCCATGGCAACAGTCACACACTTCCTGTTTGGCTTTCCAGCCACAAGCAGCAGACTTGGCTGCTATAGCCTTTGCTTGCTGCTGCATTGCTGCTTTAGAATAACATACTCCCCCTAAAGTATCAATGCGTGCAGCGAGCAAAGCGTCATCCAGAGAAGAAAACAAACAGTTGTTATACATATAACACTCCCCTGTTGTTTCAGTTCCACCCTTGGAACTACCCGCCACTGGTTTTACCAATGTACCTCTCTGGTTGTGTGACTTCCAAGGAATGAGTGCTTCTGCATTACCTTGGTTAGTAACTCTCTGTTGTGCCTTTGTCTCTGACTCAGACACAGCTTCAATTTGACCTTGGTCGTTTACAACAGCAACACATGCAATAGCTAGGTTTGCAAACTCCTTTGAATACCTCTTGGGTGGTACACCCTTCGTTGCTCTCTCAGACCTACGTAAGAGGTGCTGCTCTCCCTTGCTTTCTGGTTCAGCCTCTGAACTCTCTGAAGAACCAGTACTAAGCTTAATCAGTGGTTCATCCTCCTCTTCTGAGGGTCTAGTCATTGTGTGAGATTTCTTCTCAATGACTGTGACAACTGAGCTGTCTGAGCTATCGCTGTCATCATCAGTACTACTGAACTCAATAAGATCAAACTCATCATCATCATCATCAGAATCATTATCATCTCCTGTGGGAAATGTGTGAACAATCACTCTCTCCTGTTCAGGAGCACTCTCTAGAAATTTTGTGAGAATCACCTTACCAGATTCAGACAAAATTACTCTGTAGAGACCCTTTTCATAACCCACAAAAATGCCTCTGGCATTCTTTACTCCACCCGGAGCTTCTGTCCTCACATGAGACCCGAAAACCTTGAAATGGGCAACAGAAGGTTTTCTGTGGAACAGTTTCTCAAAAGGAGAACATCCCAAGTCTTTTGAAAACTTTCTCAACCACGTGTAACAAAATGACATTAGCGACTCAGCCCAGTACTCATGTGGCAGATGTGAACTAAGCAATTGCGCTTCCATTCCCTTTTGCAATTCTTTGTTCACCCTAACACAGACACATCTCTTCCAAGCTTCTTCGGAAGCTGCAATTTTGTGTCTTATCCCTTTCTTCTTCAGGAACCTCTGGAAATCCTGTAAGAGAAAAATTGGCTTCTCATCTGTGCAAAGACAATCTATGTCAGCATCATGCATATTTTTAACTTTGTCACAAAACTCTTTAAACCTTTCTAAGGCTTCTTTCGGTCTCTCCAAAAGATAAATCCAGACAAAACCTGTAAAAGAATCAACACATATTAGGTAATACTTTGCATTGCCTCTAGATGGTGCTAAAGGACCAATCACATCAGCATACACCCGCTGAAATGCCTTGTCAACCCTCGAGGTGACCTGCTTGGCGTTCTTCTTGGCTACACCTGCAAAAGAAACCATGTTAGAATCACAAGAATTACATTCCATGTAATCACTTTGATCAAAAGTCAACAAATACAGTCCATCTTTCTCTTCGGCAGAAAGATACAGCTCTCCATCTTTGTAGATATCGCAGTGTTGATCATCATAGGACAGTTTTAGTCCCTTCTTGGCAATCTGCGAAACGCTGAGCAGATTGTACTTCAACTCTGGAACCAAATAAACATCGTTTATAGTCAAGTTCAGACTTTTAAGATACACAGTCCCAATTCCGGTGGCTTCCAGCTCTTGACCGTTGGCTTGTTGTACAATGAAGCTTTGCTTCTTAAACGACGAAAACAAATCCTTGCGATGGGTCATGTGAACCGTCGCTCCCGTGTCTAAAACGAAGGAATTCCCCACTTGTGGTGTGGCTTTTAGGGACATCAAAGCCTTTGCAGGCTTCGCCTGTGACTTGGCATGACTTCTGCCTGACGCCTCAGACTTCGTGGAGCTTCCCTTGGCTCCTTTGTTCTGACGTGGCTTCCTGCAGTTCCGCTGAAGATGCCCAGTCTGTTCACAATTGTGGCATCGGACAACGTTCAAAGCTACGGCGTCTCCTCCAGTAGCTACAGCAGTGGGGGTGTCAGAACTCCGTTCTTGTCTCCCCCTGTCCTTGACTTCCAGGGCGGCAAGTCTGTCATGTTCGTTCAGAACCACGGCAAAGACCCTGTCCGACGTTAGATCTTGCGCTGGGAGAGACCCCAGCTGACTGGCAACCGTTTTGTAAGTCCGATTCAGGCTGTTGATCACCATGAAGCAAAACACTTCCTCATCCAGACGGAAATTGCGTTCCACCATCTGCTGACGCAGAAATTTCATTTCCGTCAGGTGCGCTTGAACATCTCCATCAGGCGCAAGCCTCAGGTTAGTCAGCTTTTCAAAATACAGCAACGCTGAAGAACCTGCATCTCTCTGATGTGTCCTTCTCAGCGTGTCCCAAACATCTTTCGCGTGCGGTAAATCTTGTATATGAATAAGCTGAGAGTCCGACACGCACAGAATTATAGCAGTTCTGGCCTTCACATCCTGTGACTCCCAAGGACGCGTTGGTGCTGCAGGGATGGGGTTTTCAATCACCCCAAACAGTCTCTGATTCTGCAGCAAGGCCTTCATCTTAATAGACCAAGATGCATAATTGTCACTGGTCAAAAGGGTTGGAGAAGGCAGGCCTCCCCCCTTCTTGGCATCCATTTTGAGTCCTTGCATTGACTCTCAAACACAAGCCTCTAAAATCCAATAGCTGGCTTGTTTACACTCTGTGCACCTGGCAGCAATAACACTGGCTGCTTGGAAAGTCCCTTTCCAACAGTTCCTTTGTAAAGGCCTAGTCAAAACACGAGCTGTTTTGCTTCTCCGAGCACAGCCTGACATCCAGCCCTTATCTTGAAACTGGCCTGCGTTGCTAAGCAACCACATTCCTTTCCTTGGACAGGAAAAACCACAGGAATGTTTGGAATGCAGACTCTTCTCTCTCGGAGCTGTTTTTCCCAAACGTTGCTCCCATGAAGCAGAGAATTAATCCAACTGCATTCACACTCTTAAGCCCCAAAGTCTCATACCTGGGCTCCGTAGCTTGGCTTTCAGCTTCTTGTGGTCAGCTTCTAGCTGCAGAGAATCAGCCTCCATCTCAGGCTTCAATGGAGAGGGATGAATACAGCCTCCTTGATGCAGACTCCCATGGATCGTAGCAACCGTCAACTGCTACCAATGTCAGAATTCAGGGCCGGTCAGAGGTATGTGCCTATCTCTCCAGGCACCGGCTGAATTCTTTCGACCTCCCTCCGGCGACTCCCGGTAGGAAAAACACACGAGGTCCGTTCCGGCGATTTTCCTCAGGCTGTGAGAAAAACACACCAACTGCTCTCCTCCTCCCTGCTCTCCAGCATATCCCCAGGGAGGGGAATCAGACTCAGACAGAAATGTATCTTACATTCTTTTATTCCTGTCTTTACTTCAGTACAGAGAAAACATGTCCGCTCTCTTCAACAAACAGAGAGAAACTCCAAAACTCCACCCATGTACATCCTGTACAGGTCATGTGACACACACACTGAGCTAACATCCGGTGCTCAGTACAGAATGGACTGCCCCTTTGTTTCCATGGCAACAGTCACACACTTCCTGTTTGGCTTTCCAGCCACAAGCAGCAGACTTGGCTGCTATAGCCTTTGCTTGCTGCTGCATTGCTGCTTTAGAATAACAGGGGGGTCATTTAGTCCAACCCCCTGTGATGCAGGAATCAAAGCTGAAGGAACCCAGGGAAGTGGCCCTCTGACCTCCGACAGGGGAGGCCACTGTCTTTTGAGGCCCTCCGTCCCTCTGCCAAACAGCATTTGGAATACTCTGCACAGTTCTGGTTGCCTCGCCTCGAAATGGATGTTGAAAAGGTTCAGAAAAGGGCAACCAATACAGTCATACCTCGGGTTGACTGTGCTTCGGGTTGAGCGAGTTCGAGTTGCACTCCGTGGCAACCTGGAAGTAATGGAGCGTGTTACTTCCGGGTTTTGCCACTCCCGCATGCGCAGATGCTCAAAATGACGTCGCATGCATGCGGGGAAGCGGCAAAACGCGACCTGCACATGCGCAGATGCACCATTGCGTCTTGTGTTCCATTCAGGATGCGAACGGGGCTCTGGAATGGATCCCGTTCGCATCCCAAGGTACCACTGTACTTGCTTGGTTATTTTACTTATTTCTCGTATGGTTAGAAATCACCCCAGAATTGGCCTTACTAAACGCCTTCCAAGACAACAATGCCCACTTACACCACAAAGAACTCATAACCCACCTACTTTCAGCAGCCAGAAACGCCATAGCCAGACACTGGAGAGACCTGTCAGGAGTAAGCATGGACCAATGGTACCAAACAGTATGGGAAACAGCCCTAATAGAAAAATTAACTAATAAATTGAAACTGACATGGGGACAAACAGAAGAAGACGCCTTCACCCCGGTATGGTTCCCCTTCATCACATACACAGCCCAACAAGTCAATGACAAAAATCCACCGACAGCATACAAATCAATATGGCTAACCTGATCCAAAACACCCACCCACCCCACTCACACACGAAAACAAAGACCACCAGAGCCAACCACAAATGAACAGCCACACCCTCAGCCAACCCCAACCTCTCTCACCACCAAAGGAACACAAGCGAACAGCAGAGAACCTGCACAAGCAACACTGACACCAGAACCCCACATATATTAAGTAAAATAGAAACATCGCCACCCGACCCCCCCATTTCCCTCCCTCTTTCCCCCTTTTCTTCCTAATGCCTCAACAAATGAAACTGATTTGTAAAAACGTTACATGGAAAAAAAATACGAGAGAGAGACATTGCAAACACTTTTGTAAATCAAGAAAACCTTTAATTAAAAAAGAAAGAAAAAGAAAAGGGCAACCAAACTGGTGAGGTGGGTGCTGGGTGGGAACGACTACCCTGTGCAGCGTGTGGGATTTTTCAGCTAGAATTTTAAAAATTCTGTGCTGCATGGATGCTGTCAATAGGCAGGGAGTTCCGAAGGTTGGGTGGACTGATCCCTTATAAAGGTGGGATGGGAATTATGTGTTACGGCACCAGGTTGGCCCAGGAGGGCCGTTGCATCACCCGAATGCCACTTCTGGGAGAGGACATGGCGTTTGCATGCATGGGAATCGTCATCAGGGTCAGAGGGGGTGCTTTTTCTCCTGGGCTCCAGGCGCCCTGTTGGTTTGGCGCACACCTTGACCCTCCCTCGCTGCTTTGTGACCCCTTGATGTCTAGGTGCCTTCCAGGGAGCCGCTGGCCAGCCTGAGTTCCTGGTTGCCAAAGCAGCAGGTAAAACCCCCGGCACAGACGGCCCCGCTGCTCATGTCCTCACCGGCCCTCACTGCACCTCCTGACCTCTGCCTCACAGCCTCTGTGCGCCTGTGCCCGTGCGCATGGGTGCCCCTCGCTCAGATCTGCCCGTTTCCTTCTCTGCCCCCTCTGCAGGTCTTCCTGGAGATCGAGCCGCTGGTTATGTCCTGCCTGAATGGGTACAACGTCTGCATCTTTGCCTACGGGCAGACAGGCTCCGGCAAGACTTACACCATGGAGGTAGGAGCTTGCTCACCCACCAGCCCATAGGATGAGCCACCTCGGGGGGGGGGGGGAGGGGGAATTGGGGCACACGCAACCGGCGCGCATGGCACACCCGAGCGAGGGGTTTTCGTGCACCTAATGCGCCTGAATTAATTCGCTTGACGGGCTTGCTGGGCACTTTTGCATGTCCCCGTAATCACAGAACTGTAGAGTTTGGCTGCGCATCTTTTTCTTAAGCTGCCGTCCAGATACAGTGGCACCTCAGGTTAAGAACTTAATTCGTTCTGGAGGTCCGTTGTTAACCTGAAACTGTTCTTAACCTGAAGACCACTTTAGCTAATGGGGCCTCCTGTTGCTGCCGCGCTGCCAGAGCCCGATTTCTGTTCTCATCCTGAAGCAAAGTTCTTAACCCAAGGTACTATTTCTGGGTTAGCGGAGTCTGTAACCTGAAGTGTTAGTAACCCGAGGTACCACTGTATAGACACACACAGAAGTTCTGTCTCTGTGGTCTCTTCAGATGGAGATGGTAAAGGACCCCTGACTGTTAGGTCCAGTCACGGACGACTCTGGGGTTGGGGTGCTCATCTCACTCTATAGGCCGAGGGAGCCAGCTTACAGCTTCCGGGTCATGTGGCCAGCATGACTGAGCCGCTTCTGGCGAACCAGAGCAGTGCACGGAAACGCCGTTTACCTTCCCACCGGAGCAGTACCTATTGATCTACTTGCACTTTGACGTGCTTTCGAACTGCTAGGTTGGCAGGAGCAGGGACCGAGCAACGGGAGCTCACCCCGTCATGGGGATTCGAACCGCCGACCTTCTGATTGGCAAATCCTAGGCTCTGTGGTTTAACCCACAGCGCCACCTGCATTCCTCTATTGCGATATTACATTTTCTTAAATAGCAGAAATATCAGTGCTGAAACCAAATTGCCCCCGGATAGGAATTCCCCAAAGGTGAGGGGCTCCTTCAGCAGAATCAAGTATCAGGGCTTCTTCTGGACATGACCATTTCAGACTGTAGCTAATGGCTTGCTTGCTCAAAGGCTTCCAGTGTGGAAGAAGAGCAAATTGGATCCATGGGATGTGTAGGCTCAATTTTTCCTCATCGAAATGCAAGTTTTCAGTGTGCAAGGGAGCTTCTACCGACCCAGGGAGGAAGGAGGCATTCATGACACCCCCTGGCCATGCAAAATGCAGGCTGTAAAGCAAACCCCTTGGGTTTTGCTGATTAAATCAGAAATGTGGCTTTCAGTAGATTTTGTTTTTGTAGATGATAAATGTTAAAATTAATTTCTGCAGTCACAAGGTCGATCAATCAGTAGCTGAACTGGGTTCCACACAGTCACAAAAACAAATTAAGTGAAAAAGCCTCAAAAACAAAAACCCCAAAATAAAGAGCAAAAACAAATTGCCAAACTTAATCTGTTCCGGAGGTCCGTTTGACTTCCAAAATGTTTGAAAACCAAGGCGCAGCTTCTGATTGGTGCAGGCGCCCCAGAAACAATAGCCGACAGCCGCATCAGACGTTCGGCTTCCGAAAAACGTTCAAAAATTGGAAAACACTTACTTCTGGGTTTTCAGCGTTTGGGAACCAAGGTACCACTGTACTGAGTAGCACCACTGATCAATCTAGTTCAGTATTTCCCACACTGGCTGGCAGCTGTGGAGTTTCAGGCTGGAGAGATTCCAAGCCCCCCTGGAGATGGCAGGACTTGAACCCGGAGCCTTCTGCATTCAGGGCAGACACTTCCTCCCTCTGAGCTTTGGGCAGGGCCCTCAGGGTCTTTCTGTTTCCAGGGCGTTTCTGACAACCCCGGGATCAACCAGCGGGCGCTGCAAGCCCTCTATCAGGAGATGGAGGCCAAGTGTGACGCCTGGAAGTATTCGGTCAGCCTCAGCATGGTGGAGATCTACAATGAGGTGATCAGGTGAGAGGCGCTCCCGAATGCGGATCCTGCCCTTGAGAGAGAAGCAGTGCGATGTAGTGGTTAGAGCAGTGGACTAGGACCTGGGAGAGAGCCAGTTTCAAATCCCCATTTGCCATGAAGCTCTCACTGGTTGGACTTGGGGACAGGTCCAGTCCCTGTCTTCTCTCAGCCTCGCCTACCTCTCAGGGTTGTTGTGGGCATTAAACAAAAAGGAGAATCAATCATATATTGTAGAGTTGGAAGGGGCACCAAGGGTCTTCTAGTCTGACCATGTGCAGTGCAGGAATTCTGCCCACAGCCACCCGTGGGTGGGCTTGAACTGCCAGCCTTCTGGCTAACAGCCAAACTCACAGATCCTTTGCGCCGCAAGAGGACCGCTCTGCTATGCCAAAGATCCGGCTTGTCAGCATCCTTCTTTAAGTGTGGTGCCCATAACTGGACACAATATTCTAGATGTGGTCAAACCAAGGCAGAAGAGAGTGGGACTGTTATTTCCCTTGATAAGCAGTTGGCTTCTTACCTCTCTCACCCTGACCTAGCCACTGTGATCCACGCGACGGTCACCTCCAGGCTTGATTATTATAACTCGCTCTACGTGGGGCTGCCCTTGAGACTGAACCAGAAACTCCAACGGGTGCAGAATGCTGCAGCGAGACTCCTTACGGGGTCTTCGCTGCAAGATCACATTCATCCAGTGCTATACCAGCTGCACTGGCTCCCGGTGGAGTACAGGATCAGGTCTAAGGTGCTGGTTTTAGCCTTTCAAGCCCTATACGGCCTAGGACCCTTGTACCTATGGGACCGCCTCTCCTGGGATGTCCCACAGAGGATCTTATGGTCTTCAAACAAAAACATCTTGGAGGTCCCAGGCCACAGGGAGGTTAGGCTGCCCTCAACCAGAGCCAGGGCTTTTTCGGCTGTGGCCCCAATCTGGTGGAACGCTCTGTCCCAAGAGACTAGGGCCCTGCGGGACTAGACATCTTTCCGCAGGGCCTTCAAGACGGAGCTGTTCCACCAGTCCTTTGGCCAAGGCACAGTCTGACCCCCTCCTTTATTAATCCTCATAGAAGTAGCCCAATGGTTGCCGTTAATCTGATTTTGAATGGATTTCAAAATGAATTGATTTTAGAATGTCGTGTTACTTTTATTGTTGTTAGCCGCTCTGAGCCTGGCTTCGGTTGGGGAGGGTGGGACATAAATAAATAAATAAATAAATAAATAAATAAATAAATAATAATAATAATAATTGATCTGGACACTCAACCTCTGTTGAGGCAGCCAAGAATAGCATTAGCCGTTTTTGCTGCAGCATCACGCTATTGGCTGACGTGACGCTTGTGATCCTCTTTTCCCAAACGCTGCTGCCAAGCCAGGTAGCCCCCATCCTAAATTCCTGCACCTGGTTCTTCCTACCTGAGTGTAGGACCTTGCATTTGTCTCTGTAAGAAATGAAGAAATGCTTCCAGCTCTGTCTTCTCCTGGCGGAAGGCTTTCCTCACCAGAAAGCGGCATCCCTGGCCTGTCTGTACCTAACGAGAACCTCTTCTTCCTCTTTCCTTCTAGGGACCTCCTTGCCAGGGACCCCCAGGAGAAACTCGACGTCAAGCTGAATCCGGACGGAAGTGGTCAACTGCACGTCCCAGGACTGACCAGCGTGGAGGTGGACAGTCTTCGCCAGATCAAAAAGGTAGACGGACTGGACATCCGTGTTTGGGGACTTGGGAGCCATCTGTGTCCCAGAGGGCAGACTTACTTATCCAGCGGGTTTTGCCCCAGTGAATTAATTGTGAGGTGTGATCCATGAGAAGCAGTCAAGTACAACATTCCTTGCAATGCTAGAGAGGACATGCGAAGGAATGTTTGGTCCAGCCAGTCAAAATTTCCTGTTCCTCCTGGCTGGAGCATCCTCCCTTTTGCATGCGACTAGAGGTGGGCGTGGCCTTACCTGTCCAGGTAACGAAAGGACGAGTCACGCAGCACACCTTTCTCTTTTTGACTTCCTTCTTCATTTGACCAGCTATGACTGTTCTGCTAGCTCTCAGCTAGCAGAAGCACTGGGATTATTCACCCATATGGGGTAAATCCGCATGTACATATTTGTAGCTAAGTCTGCCTTCAAGAATCCAGCTGTGAACTGATGTGAGTAAACTTCTTTTATTGACTTTGAATAAGATTGTGGCATCTTTATTCTTTTAAGAGAGATTCAAAGGGAACTTACCAGGAACGTACAATTCAATCTGAGCCAGACGGAATTGTATAATAGTGATAGGCTCACACGAGCCTGCAACCAGCTATCTGCTTTAGAGTGGTACCTCGGGTTAAGAACTTAATTCATTCCGGAGGTCCATTCTTAACCTGAAACTGTTCTTAATCTGAGGTACCACTTTAGCTAATGGGGCCTCCTGCTGCTGCCGCGTGATTTCTGTTCTCATCCTGAAGCAAAGTTCTTAACCCAAGGTACTATTTCTGGGTTAGTGGATTCTGTAACCTGAAGTGTCTGTAACCTGAAGTACCACTGTACATGTAAAAAGGGGAATGTACTGTGTTTTTCGCTCGATAACACGCACCCGACCATAACATGCATGTAGTTTTTAGAGGAGGAAAACAAGAAAAAAAATATTCTAAACGAAACAGTGGATGTATGATTTTTGTGGTTCATGCTGTGGCCACAGACATGTGATCTGACGGTGAGTTTGGGGTAGCCCAATGCAAAAATCCTGAGGATCCATGTGGATCCATGTTTGTAACCACGTTTTTGCACCACTGCGGCCCCAGGCAACAGTGGGTGTGGGATTTTGGTGCAAACTGTAGCCATGGACATGCTATGTGATCTGATGGTGAATTTGGGGTGACCCAGTGCAAAAATCCTGAGGATCCATGTGGATCTGTGCTTTGTAACCACGTTTTAAGTGGGGAGGGAAGGAAAAGCACTCAAGGGACAAGGAGCACGTGTGAAGCAGGCTCTGCTTCTCTCCCTCCCCGCCCCCCCCAGCAAGCTGAAAATCTTTCCTGCTATTTCCAACAAAGCGGGAGGAGAGAGATACAGAGAGCCTGCTTGCTTTAAAGGAGTCAAACGGACAGGAGCCGCTTACACTCGTGTAAGTGGCTCCTCTCCCCTCCCGCGAAAACTACGGTAACTCTGCTAAGTAAAGGAACTTGCTAGCACAAGTTAGGAAGGGTATTAATAAACAATATATCCTCTCCTGCCACCCTGAATATTCCCACATCAATTCCCCACTTGAATTGGCCCTCCATCCTTTTGCCTCTTCTCCAGATGCTCTCGCTGGGCAAGCGGAATCGGGCCACGTACGCCACCAACATGAACGAGCGCAGCTCCCGCTCACACGCCCTCCTCACCGTCAACATCACCGGCACTGAGCTGGCCAGCGGCACCCAAGTCACAGGTATCTCTTTTTTGGAAATGATTTTTATTGGTTTTCCAAAATAAATCACATGCTTAACACAAATTTTTAAAATAAAACAAGATTCCTCCGAAGCGTAAGACTTCCCTCCTTCATGATCAAGGTGTCTCCCCTGCCAGGTGTCTCCCCTCCTGCCCTCCGTGGGTCTTTTAATCAACAGCATATTATTGTCCATCTGAATTAATAGCCCTCCAAAGTATCCAAAGTCTTTATAACGTTGCAAGAGTTATTCAAGGCCTGCCAAAGATTCTAAGCGATTGGAGTGTTCTTTCAAATACAATCTGCATTCGTCCCATTCTCTGCTGAAGTTTTGGTCCTCCTGATTTCTGATTTTCCCAGTCATTCTAGCCATTTCTGCATAGCCTTGTAGTTCCATCTGCCAGTCTGCCTTTGTTGGCATCTTGTCCTCTTTCTATCGCTGGGCAAGACAAGTCACAGGTATCTATCCACCTGCCCTGTCGGCAGCTGCTGAGCAAATTGGGATGGGGCGGGGCACCTGTCCAAGGCATAGCTGTCAATCGTCCCTTATTTGGCGGGAAAGTCCCTTATCCCAGCGCCGTGTCCCGCTGCTGTCCCTTATTGATGATGTCCCTTAAATTTCCCGGGTTTCCAAAGAAGCAGCTCCTCTCCCTCCCTCCCTCGCTGCCGGCCAGGGAGGAGGGAGGCTCCAACTATGTTGCTTGGCTGCGTTGCTCACCCAATAAGGAGTCTAAGAACGACTGGGGGATGGAGCTTGCATGCCTTGTGCTGATCAAATCAGCCGCCTTGCCTGGGGACTCGCCTTTGCTCAGCACTTCCCAGCGGAGAGGTGACGGTGATTTCCCTTGCTGCATCCCCTTTGCCTGGTTGCTGCGCTGTGGGAACCACCGCTTGAGGCTTCGTTTGGCTGCTGGCTGGGCTTTCTGCCTTTGGCTTGGAGGGGCTCAGAAATTGAACGTACCTGTGTTCGGAAAATCCCTTATTTTGGCTGCTGATCCCTTATTTTTGAGGCTGCTGGTCCCTTATTTTCAAATCTGTAAGTTGACAGCTATGGTCCAAGGTAGGAGATGCAAGGATGTGGGGAAAGACGGAGGCCGTTATTTCATTTTTTCCTTCTTTCCCCTTTTTCTATTTGTCCCTCTTTTCACGTCTTATTTAACCCTGTGAACTTATATATAACAGAATGTGTTAAAGAGGAAACGCATTCTCCTCTGCCACAGGGAAACTGAATCTGGTGGACCTGGCCGGCTCGGAGCGGGTGTGGAAGTCCGGTGCGCAAGGAGACCGTCTGAAGGAGGCTCAGAGCATCAACAAGTCCCTGCTGGCTTTGGGGGAGGTGATCCAGGCCCTGCGCACCAAGCAGGCGCACGTCCCCTTCCGCAACTCCAAGCTCACTTACCTGCTGCAGGATTCTCTGGGCAAAGGCAGCAAGACCATCATGATGGTGCAGGTGAGAGAGGAGGGCAGGGCAGGGGTGGGGTGGGGGTTCAGGCAAAGACCCATGCCAGGCATGTGGGATGTGGAACACAAGAGCAGTCAAGTACGACATTCCTAGAGTGAACATGTTTACACATGGGGAGGAATGTTTGTCCAGCCAGCAGGTAAACTTCCTGTTTCCTTCTGGGCTGGGACAGACTTCCACTGCATGTGACTAGAGGTGGGCGTGGCCTCACCTGTGCAGGTAACGACAAAAGCACAGGGCAGGGCAGCCATCTCTCTCTCTTTGACTACATGCATCGAAGAAGCAACATCTGCTTAGCCAAAGATGCTCTTTTGGCCAAGAGAGGACAAAGGGACTGTCTCCTTATGAGATAGTTTCTAGGTGTACGTTACTTTTCTAAGGTAAGTCTGCCTATGGGGATCCAATTGTGAACAGAATGATGTGTGAGTAAACCTTTTTTAATACTTTTATAGAAGGATCTAGGCCAGCACCCTGCTCTCATAGTGGTCAAGAAGGAGTGCCAGCCTTTGTGGGAATGTTCAGGGAGGCAGGAGAGGATACGATACGATACAATACGATGCTATACGATACTCTTTATTGTCATTGTCATTCTCCCATAGAGAACAACAAAATTTTAAAAAATCCACATCAGACATTCAAAAACCCACAAGCCTGCTATCTCAGCTATCCCAACCTGGTTAGCCCCCGAAAAACTCTGATACCCCATAATTGAATACAGTATACTCCCATAGAGACTACCGTACACTGCATTTAAAAACAAAATTGCATTTGGGTAGAAACTGTTTCTCAGGCAGTTAGTCCTGGTCTTTATAACCCTGTACCTTCTTCCGGAAGGCAGAAACTGAAAGAGATCATTTCCGGGGTGCGCACTGTCCTGCACTATCTCTGCCGCTTTCTTATGGCACCTGGAAGCACAGATTTGATCCAAGGTGGGAAGAGTGCACCCAATTACTCTCTCCGCAAAAAAGGAAATGTAAAACTCTGCTAAGTTTTAGAACTTGCTAGTGCAAGCTAGGAAGAATGTTAATAAACAATATATCTGAGAATCCTCCGGAAAAATAATCTCTCAAAGGACCTATTGATGGCATTTTACCATTGTACTGTTGAGAGTGTATTAACTTCTGGTCTGTGTGTGAGGTTTGGGAGCTGCACGGTCAGGGAAAAACAATGCTGTCCAGGGTTGTACAGACTGCGCAGAGAATAACTGGGTGCTCTCTTCCCACCTTGGATCAAATCTATCCTTCCAGGTGCAATAAGAAAGCTGCAGAGATAGCGTAGGATAGTGCGCACCCCAGAAATGATCTCTTTCAGCTTCTGCCTTCTGGAAGAAGCTACAGGGTTATAAAGACTTGGACTAGTCACCTAAGAAACAGTTTCTATCCAAATGCGATTTTGGTTTTAAACACAGTATAAGGAGTCTCTTTTATAGGGAGTATATTGTATTTAAAAATGGGATCTCAGAGTTTTTAGGGGGCTAACCAGGTTGGGACAGCTGGGATAGCAGGCTTGTTGGGTTTGAATGTCTGACGGTAGATTTTTTTCAATTTCGTTGTTCCGTATGGGACAGTGACAATAAAGATATCGTACCGTATCGTAACACAGGAACCTGGACCAGAGGCTTTTCCTATGTTCTCACGTTCCCCCTTCTTATCTGCCCCACAGATTTCTCCGCTGGAGAAGAACGTGGGCGAGTCCATCTGCTCCCTCAAGTTTGCCCAGCGCGTCTGCAAAGTGGAACTTGGCCCAGCCTCCCGGCGCATCGACTCCTCTGCCCAGCGAGAAGTTTGAGCTGCTCTCGACCCCGTCGGGAAGAGGAGGACTCGGAGCCAGTGCAATGACCGGGGGCGCAGGCCCCCTCTTCAGCAGAGGAGCCTTCTCCCAAGCAGGCCGGGCCGGAGAGCCAAAAAGCGTCCCTCTGTCCCCCCTTACCTGAGCACCAGTTTCTACAAAGCTTAGAAGGGGTTGCAATGACATAGACAAGCCCTGCATAGACTTTGGGACAGCCTTCCTCCACCTGGTGCCCTCCAGCTCTTATAGGGAGGTGGCCTCCATCAGCCCCTTTTGGGGCTGATGGGGGCCACATCCCAAAAAGAGCTGGAGGGCGCCAGGTGGAGGAAAGCTGCTTTAGGATTGTAGTTCAGCCAGCCCTGTCCCTGCTTTGCAATGCCATTGTCCTTTGAGCTCTTCCCTGCTTTGGACGCTTGTCATATCCACAACGACCCTGTGGTGTTGCCCTCCCAGTGTGACCCTGTGGTGTTGCCCTCCCAGAGCCAGTGTGGTGTAGTGGTTCAGAGCGGTGGACTCGTAATCTGGGGAACCGGGTTCGAGTCTCCGCTCCTCCACATGCAGCTGCTGGGTGACCTTGGGCCAGTCACACTTCTCTGAAGTCTCTCAGCCCCACTCACCTCACAGAGTGTTTTTTGTGGGGGAGGAAGGGAAAGGAGAATGTTAGCCGCCTTGAGACTCCTTAAGGGGAGTGAAAGGCGGGATATCAAATCCAAACTCTTCTTCTTCTTCTCCCTGCGCCCTGTCCCTTGATGGTCTCGCTCCGGAGGTTCTGTGCTGGGTGGATGCTCTGTTGCAACCCGGAGATGTTTGGGGGAGCAGCCATCGTGAAATGAGGGGGGCAGCCCTCTGTGACCATCTCTTAGTAGAGCAAGGTGGACCCGGCTCTGAGCCGGGCCGCTAACTCAGCCCACCACTCCCTGACCCAGCAAGCGTGGATCTCGACGTGTGTGTCTGATTGCATACATCCCCCCATCTTGGCACCCCCCCCAAAAAAACCCAACCCCTGTTTGCAGACCTTCAGAATGACTTAGTTCAGTCCAGTCTCCATTTAATCGCTCTTGCTGATGGCGACCCGAAAGGGAGATTTCACTGCATGCTTTTGGCAGGGAGCAAGGGTCCCGATCCATCGCAGTGGGAACCAACTCTTGGGGTCACCTGACGAGGAATTCTTCCCGTTTCACGAGCTGTTGTTGGCATCCGTCTGTCTCGAGCTACTTACGAGCTAACTTCATGCAGCACATCATTAAACTGTGGAACTCCCTGCCCCAGTAATGGTGTCAAAAGAGGATTGGACAAATTCGTGGAGGAGGAAAAGGCTATTGATGGCTACTAGCTGCTGGTTTTGTGTTCAAATCCTGTTTGCAGGTTTCCCGCAGGCATTTTTCCAGCTGCTGTGAGAACAGGATGCTGGACTAGATGGGCCGTTGGCCTGATCCGGTGGGCTCCCCTTACGTCCTCCCACTGCTGCTGCTGCACAACTCTGGGGGTGCCACCCCCCTGATTTCTATTTATTCGAGCTTGGAAGGAGCTGCAGCAAAAGGGCGGCACACAGGGTTCCCTGAAGGTGCAGTGGGCTTACAGCTCTGACCGCTAGGAACACTGCCTTCTTGTGAGTCAGGAGAGCCTCGATCCGCATAGCTCAGTATTGCTTGCACTGAGGTTTCAGGCACGACTCTCTTTCAAGTCTACCTGGAGGTGGCTTTCGGGTTTGGACCTGGGGCGTTCCGCATGACCTCTGAGGTCCCTTCCGAATCTGCAGTTCTTTGATTCTGTGACCACTGGGGCCTTTTGGTCTGGGATGGTGGGGATCCAACAATGTCCGAACAACAGCACCACATCGGCGGCCCCCGTGCAAACCGTCAGCTAGCCGGGAAGAGGCGTGTTGCCTCAAGTTCTCCTTTGGGTTCAGGAACTTGGACCAAGGGGGAGATGCTGGACTTTCTTTCTGCCTCCATCCCCCCCCCCCGCCCCCCGGGACCCCTCTCCCTCCTGCTTCTCTTGGATGCTGGCCAGGACAATAAAGTGAACATGCCCCCCTGCTTCCGTCCTCTGCCTCGATTTTGTGAGTGTCTGCCCCAAAACCTGTGGGGCTGCATTAACCCCTCGGTGACGCTGGAGGTTTCAAGACCAGCTCAATGCCTCCTGACCCGAGACAGACAAGAGCTCCTGATATACAGAGCTGGTTTGGGGGCAGGAGGCTTAGAAAAACCTTTTCAATTGTATGTAGATCTTGCGAACCCCTTTGATTATATATGTATGGGGGTTGGACTAAATGACCCGGGATTCCTGCCAAGTCTACAATTCTGATTCTATGATGAGGATTGGGGGGAAAGCTGCCATTTGAAGCAGATGAAATAGCAAGCAAGTTGAGGGTTACAAAACTGTAATAATAACAAAATTTTATTTATATCTCACCCTCCCCAGCCGAAGCCGGGCTCAGAGCGGCTAACCACAGTAAAAGTAACACAGTTTACATGAAATCACCATCAATTAAATGAAATACATTCTAAAATCAATTCATTGGCTAAGAAACATTTTCACAGGCTTGGAGGGGATCCCAAATTCTGGGGTTTGTTAATGAGAATACCCCTGGTTTGAGTATCTGGTGGTTTGGCGGGTAGGAACCTACAAAACATGGTGTTCACACCACAAAACAACTATAAGATTTTGGCACAGGTTTGGAGTGAATTGGGTTGTGTTAAGTTGTGGGCAAACATATCAGACGACACAGCGATTCTTCAAACAGCTCTTGTTTATTCACAGGCCAGAACAGAACTGAACTGAAGGGTTCAGCCAGCCTGCTTACATAGAGCTCCACTACAATGCAACTGTAACCAATTTCTGTAACTATCCAATCACTGAACGTCACTTTCGATCCCTTATTTGCATAACTATCTACAGTATCCCCCTGCTGGCCCAGGGTGAGAACTTCAGTACATAACAGGTTGGGTTTGGGGGACCCCTAGGACTTCAGTCCGAATACCAGGAGGCTCTACAAAATGCTGCGCTCATGCTATCAGACCCTACAAAACAGCTGCAGAACATTGGCACAGGTTCGGAGGGGACCCCAAATTCCAGGGTTCATGGTTAATGCGAAATGGGGGAAGTGGTTTCAGGAAACCAATTTTTTTAATGCTTTGCAAGGCATGTGGGGTGGGAAGGGGAGACATGCAGTGTGATTAACTAAGACACAGGTGGATTAGATAGCAGACCAAAGTACAATCCATACTAATTGCCAGGTGATTTTCTCTCTCTTCTGTGGCTGGCTCTGCCTTCCTTCCCTCGCCAGCTGTCTCAAAGTAGGCCTTGCATATGCATTTTGACAAACCCTGCGTTGGAGCAAAGAAACAAGCAGCCCCTTGATATTCCCGATAAAAGAAAATCAGAAGAAATACTCTGGAGCGGCTGCAGTTTGAACACCACAATTTCTCTAGCGCTAGAACTTGAGGACATCCCATGATGCTGAATGTTGGAATAATAATAATAATAATAATAATAATAATAATAATAATTTATTATTTATACCCCGCCCATCTGGCTGGGTTTCCCCAGCCACTCTGGGCAGCTTTCAACAAAATATTAAAATACAGTAATGCATCAAACATTAAAAGCTTCCCTAAACAGGGCTGCCTTCAGATGTCTTCTAAAAGTCTGGTAGTTGTTTTTCTCTTTGACATCTGCTGGGAGGGCGTTCCACAGGGCGGGTGCCACCACCAAGAAGGCCCTCTGCCTGGTTCCCTATAACTTGGCTTTTCTCAGGGAGGGAACCGCCAGAAGGTCCTTGGTGCTGGACCTCAGTGTCTGGGCTGAACGATGGGGGTGGAGACGCTCCTTCAGGTCTACTGGGCCTTTGAGGCCGTTTAGGGCTTTCAAGCACCAACACTTTGAATTGTGCTCGGAAACGTACTGGGAGCCAATGCAGATCTCTCAGGACCGGTGTTATGTGATCCCGGCAGCCGCTCCCAGTCACCAGTCTAGCTCTCGCATTCTGGATTTATTGCAGTTTCCAGGTCACCTTCAAAGGTAGCCCCACATAGAGCGCATTGCAGTAGTCCAAGCGGGAAATTTGGGACACACACAAAGAAAGCCCTTCTTTACATGGTGCAGAGTCAAACTGTGGAACTGCCTGCCACAGGATGCAGTGATGCCCACCAACTTGGATGCCTTTAACCAGGCATCCGGAAACTTGGCCCTCCAGATGTTTTGGGACTACAACTCCCATCATCCCTAGCTAACAGGACCAGTGGTCAGGGATGATGGGATTTGTAGTCCCAAAACATCTGGAGGGCCAAGTTTCCGGATGCCTGGCTTTAATGGAGGACTGGAGAAATTCACAAAGGAGAGGGTTTGCTGGGCCTGCATCCCTGGAGGCAGCCATGCTTCTGAATTCGTTGCTAGAAACCACAGGAAGGGAGGGCGCTCCTGTGTTCGAATCCTGCTGGCTGGCATCCCATAATGGGTACCTGATTGGCCACTGTGAGAAGAGGACACAGGACTAGATGGGCCGTGGGTCCGATCCAGCAGGGCTCTTATATTCTTTTTTAGGAATAAGAAGGGGGTTGCTTCTGCGACCCTGATGCTAATCACATTTATACGGGAATAAGCACTGCTTTGTTGTAGAAAAATACATTTTCAACTCCGATCAGTCCCAGCCAACAAAGGCAAGAACTAGGGTCGGGGATGATATTTATGGTTTCCATCAAGAGGGCCACAGGTTGGCCACCCCTGGAGCCTAGGCAGGTGTATGTCCACTTTAAAATCCTACCACCTGCTGGAGTGAAAAAAGAAAAGCCTGCAAAAATATCTTATGAAGAAGTGAAGGAGCCAAGCAATGTTGTTGTTTAGTCATAGATTTGAACCTGGGTCTCCTTTAGAGCCTTGGGCTGCCAGCCCTGATCTCTCACTGCATCCTTTAATTGGCCTCACCTGCTCAGTTGACACACCCAACTGAGTCACTTTTCTTGTGGCGGCTACTGATTTGATCACCTTGCAAAGCATCTACTTACAACTGGTGGCCCATTCTGAGGCTAGGGGGCTGCCCCCTCCTCCTGCCTCTGTGGGTCATTCAAGGAGAGCTGAGGGGTTTTTTTGGGGGGGGGCAGCCAAAGTACAGTTTTGTTGTTGTTAAGTCGTTTAGTCGTGTCCGCCTCTTCGTGACCCCCTGGGCCAGAGCACCCCAGGCCCTCCTGTCTTCCACTGCCTCCCGCAGTTTGGTCAAACTCATGCTGGTCGCTTCGAGAACACTGTCCCACCATCTCGTCCTCTGTCGTCCCCTTCTCCTTGTGCCCTCCATCTTTCCCAACATCAGGGTCTTTTCCAGGGAGTCTTCTCTTCTCATGAGGTGGCCAAAGTATTGCAGCCTCAGCTTCAGGATCTGTCCTTCCAGGGAGCGCAGCAATAGGGATGTTCAAAACGGTTGACCAGTCCATGCACAAAGCAAAACAAAGGCCAACCTTCCCATCTCAAGGCCACCAGCGTGAGGGACAAGCGCCAAAGCGGTATTGTGGTCAGTGTTGGACTTGGACCTGGGAGTTCTGAGTTCAAATCCCCACTCAGCCATGAAGCTTACTGGGTTCGGCCTTGGGCCAGTCTCTGCCTCTCAACCTCACAGGGTTGTTGTGAGGATGGAGAAGATGCATCATGCGACCTTGAGCTCCAAATAAATGTTAGGACCCCAAACAGACCCGTTCCTTTGCAATTAACCACAAACAAAATACTGTATTTTTCGCTCCATATGACGAACTTGACCATAAGATTCGCTCCATATGACGAACTTGACCATAAGTTTTTAGAGAAGGAGACAAGAAAAAAAATATTCTGAACGAAACAGTGGATGTATGATTTTTGTGGTTCATGCTGTGGCCACAGACATGTGATTTGATGGTGAATTTGGGGTGACCCAATGCAAAAATCCTGAACATCCATGTGGATCCATGCTTTGTAACCACGTTTTTGCTCCATTGTGGACCCACAAAACAGTGGATGTGTGATTTATTTGGTGCAGGCAGTAGCTATGGACATGTTATGTGATCTGATGGTGAATTTGGGGTGACCCAATGTAAAAATCCTGAGGATCCTCTGCCCTCCCAAGCAGCCTCCTTTATCGCTAGAATCCCTTATCTCTCTTCCGATCCCACTGATCAGCTGCTTCCTTTCAACACTCCTTCCCCCCTTGTTTGCCTTAGTGTCTTTTCCTTAGCTGGAGCAGTTTTTTGCTCCTCCTTTTCTTCTAATTTCTCTCCTCATTGATTCAGTCTTCCTGTCTCCTCTCCTTGCAAGTTCGCTGTCTTTTCCTCCCCCCTCCCAGGCAGCCTCCTTTATTGCTAGCACCCCTTATCTCCCTCCCAATTGCTTGCAATCAGTGGCTTTGTTTCAACACCCACTTCTCTCTTTCAAAAAGAAAAAGCATGATCTGCTTTTCACCCCTGAACAATTCAGCTCCAGGACCACGCATTCGCTCCATAAGATGCACAGACATTTCCCTTTACTTTTTAGGAGGAAAAAAGTGTGTCTTATGGAGCAAAAGACTAGTACAGTTAGGTCACCAAAATGACAGGAAATGCTCAGAAAAAGGTAAAATAAAAAGTTGGCCAAGGCTGGCTGTCGACTTTGTGAATGAGCAGGGAGTTAAAACCAGCTTGATCTCCCTGCTTAAAAGGATGGAGAATGAAAGTGTTTTTTAAGGCCAGAGAAGCAGCTTCACTGGGGGTGGGGGGTGGGAACCAACCCAAGAAACAAGAAAGTCCAGTTACAGTGCTTATTTTATTGCAGGGGAGGGGGGCTTCCCCTCCCCATTTTATTTATCTTACAAACTACCTGAGGTTTTCCTTTACAAACAAAGCTGTACATAACCATTTCTCGAGTCCAGAGCAGGACTCCAAGCAGCTTACAGATAAAAACAAACAGTTAAAAACTTCATTTATGGAGCCAGCTGAGCCCAGCCCAGCGGTTCCATCGAACAAAGCATTGCACGGACCCCCCAATCGCTTCTGGTGGACCCGCGGGAGCTGCCTGGCTTTCAATATATATATATATAAATTTGTGGGGTGTGTGTGTGTGTGCACAAGTGTCCACCACAGATCTTATTACTTAAATACCCCCCCCCCCATTTTCATATTAAGGTCCTTAAAATCCATACGGAATAAAATGCAACGTTCCCCAAGTACTCTGGCTGAAACGAAGGGGAGGGGGGGAAAGCTGGCCAGACCCCTTTCCAAGGGGGGCACAGCCCGTCCCATCAGTGGGGTGGGGGCAATTGTGTCTGACACCGACCACAGCAAATAGGGGGAGGAAAGAAGGGGGTCAGGGAAGGGAAGGGATGTGGGGTCAGAGGGCTGAGTGGGGCGGACAAGGGACCCCAGGAAATTGCTTGGGGGGGAGGTTGGCAGCAGCACGAGAGGCAGGGCAATGCTGACGGGGGGGCCAACAGTCCCTGGAAGGGGACCTGGCCTGCCAGAGGGGGGGCCATGGCGCTGCTGCACCACACGGGCAGATGACCCCAGGGCGAGGCGGGGTACCTGCCCAGGGAACAGCACCGCGAGTCTGGGGTCTGCAAGGGGCCGTTCAAGGCAGGGGGGGCTGCCAGCAGGCTACCTCCCTGAGGGGAAGGCAAGGAGGGGTCCGGGCTGGGGAAGACGTTGCCCCCACAGTCCAGGGATGCCCAGGAGGCAGAGGGCGATGTCTCGAGGCTTCGACTTCTGGCTCTGGGGTCCGAGGGCGACGTCCGCAGGATGTTGTCCATGAGAAACGAGCTTCCTGGGCGGCGCTCAGGGGTCTGTGCCCGGGGGAGGCACACAGGTGGTGGGTAAGGGGCTCCATGGATGACGTAGGGGGTCAAGTCCTGGATCCAGCGCGCTTCGTCCTGTCGGGAGATCATTGTGTTTTGGAGTTTTAATGCCTCCGGGGGTATCAAGCTGACGTCCACAGACCAGTAGTTCCTCTTGCTGTTGGCTTTCGATGGGTCTTTCAGCTCCTGCAACAAAAGCGGGGTGGGGTGAAGAGGCACTGTAAGCGGGTGGGAGTTGAGGTATAGAACCATAGAATGGTAGAGGAACCCTGAGGTCATCCAGACCAACCCCCAGCAATGAAGAATCAGAGCGGCTTCATCACAAAGCTTGAAACTGGGTTGTGATTTTGTGTTTTTGTGCCCCGAGACCTGCGAGTATAGGCTGGCATACAAAATTTAATAGTAATAGAAGTTTCTATCGTCTTTCTGTGAGCCCCACTTGTACATATAGCCCCCTAGAAGCAATTCCCCTAACAACAAAAAAAGGTTGCAGCTTTTGGGACATTTTAGTTCAGAGAAAAGGCAAGAGGCGGCGACTTGATTGAAGTTTGTAAAATTATATATGGGATTTAGAAAATGGATAGGGGTAAGCTTTTCTCCTCCCCCCCTCCTAATACTCATGGACAGGCTAGAAAATAATAATAATAATAATAATAATAATAATAATAATAATAATTTTTATTTATACCCCACCCTCCCCAGCCAAGGCCGGGCTCAGGGCGGCTAACATGCAATAATAAAAATAAGTTGAATGAATACAACTTAAAAACAAAATTAAAATACAACATTAAAATATTAAAATGTAGCCTCATCGCAGGAGGAGAAAGGAAAAGAAAAAAGAAAGAGGGGGAGGGAATTTAATTGGCTTCAAGCCAAAGGCCTGTCTTACAGGCCCTGTGGAAAGAAATCTGAAAGAAAGAAAGAGAGAAAGAAAGAAAACTGAATACTGGACAGATAAAAGAAAGGTTTTTCTTACGTTCTCATGAACGTCCTGTAATATTTCGGTGGTTAATTAACAACAACAACACCACACACTTCTCAAACCTAGTAAGGTCACATTTCCCTCTTCATCTCTCCTCCCGCTTCCCCACAATTTCAAGCAATAAAGGTTACCGTTCTCCAATTCAGTCTTTGAAACAACATTAAAATGCATTAAAATGCAGCATTACTAACACGTACCATCCGAAAGCAGGGGTTGGAGGAGAGGTTGTGTCGAATGGAGTCCTTCCAGCCCTGGTAGCTGTCGCTAAAAATCGGGAAGAGGCCTTGGATATCTTCCACTATCTAAGAGAGAAAGAGAAAAGGGGTTTTTAAGTTCATCTGCCGGCCTGAGGCAGGGCGTCGTCGGAAGCCCTTCTCCTCCTCCTCCTCGCACAACCGAAGAGGCAAGCAGCGTCTGCGGCCCCGCAATCCCACGAGAGCCGCCCCGTCGAGCCACCCACTTCGCGCGCAACCCGCCGCCCCTCTGCTTTTCGCAGCAGCCCGACGCGCCGCGTCCCCCGACGGCTGAAAAACCTCTGGGACCGGCGGGCTCCCGCTAAAGCAAAACTCATAAAGGCGGCCCCGCTGGGCTCCGGGAGGAGAACCCCGACAGGGGAAGGCGCCTCCAAACCCACAACCCTCTTTCTGGCCAGCTGGACGGCCCGACGGCTCCCGTGCGCAACGCGCAAGCAAGCGGTTTCGCTTCCCAGCAGGTGCGCTCACCTGTCGTAGCAGCAGCCTCTTCTCCGGGGACCGTTGGATGACCAAGGCAATCATGGCCAGGTAGCTGTAGGGAGGTTTCGAGTGCCGGCTGTAGGCTTTCTTCTTGTGCGCCCTCGACGGGGCGGACGAGCCTTGCGCCAGCCGGGGCGCCTCGGGACCCGGGATCTCTGCTGGAAGGAGCGGCGTCGGCGGCGTGTCGGGGGGCGTCTCGGGCTGGCGGCTCGGGACCTGGAGAGGTTCCATGTCGACGTCGGGCACGAGGAGCGGTTCTTGGCGGGGACGGGCGGCGTTGAGGGCTCCCAAAGTGACCAGGATTGATGGTGCAGCGTCTGGATTGTGGCCGGCCCTTATATGTGCTGGGGGGACCCTGGGGGGCGTTGACCGACGTAGTTAGGGGCAGATCCTTGGCCACGCCTGGGGAGGGCAATTGACCCAGGTGAGATGATGGACGGGCGGGGGCGGGGAGCGAGGAGCAGGCGGCCCTTGGAGGCGCCCGGGCCTCGGATCCACAGGATCAGTCCGGCTCAGGCAACACCCCCGACGGGGAAGGGGCATCGGGGGACAAAGCACCCCCGTCGAGAGGCGCCGCGAGCCGCTGTGGATTAGCGGAGACGCGCGCCGGACTTCGAGGTCAACCGCAGGAAGAGCCATTTCCACCTCATCGCTGCCCTGGGGTGGAAGATCTTACTCCCGAGGAAGCGTGCCTAGGCTGTGAAAACAGCAGCAGCAAGGGGGCCGCTTGGCTGGACCAGACGGCGCCTGAGGACGGGGCGGTCGGCCGCTAAGGTGTACTGCTTTCCCCCTCACCTGCGCCCCGCCAGGTGTGCCGGGATTCGGAGCCCAATCCACCTAGCGGTTTGGCAGGCTGGCAAAAGCGAGGATGGAGCCTCAAGCGCAACTCGGGGCAAAGCAAAGAAAGTCCTTCTTCCCTCAGCGGTAGAGTTAAACTGCTGAACTCTCTCCCACAAGACATGAGGCAGTGAGGACCACAAACTAAGAGGATGTTGAAAGAGGACTGGACAGATTGGTGGAGGGATTCCTGCTTGTTTCCAGCAGGCACTGGGAGATGCTGGACTAGATGGGCATGGGCCTGATCCCGCAAGCTCTCTTTGTGTTCATCAAAGAGTTCATCCCACAGTGGGAGACAGTAAATTCTTCAGAATCCCTGTTCCTGGAAGTAACAGGAGAGGAGTGTGTTCAGATCTCACATGTATCTTGAGAGCACTATGCTAGACTCATGGGCCTTTGACCTGGGCTCATTTTATGTTCCTATGGTTCCATTGGCCCCAGCAAGCATAGCCCTTGTTAATTATTGTTTATGTATTATTTTTACGTATTAAATTTGCATGCTGCCCTGCCGATAACGATAATCTTTATTGTCATTGTCCCATACAGAACAACAAAACTGGGGGGGGGGGGGACAAAACTACATAAGACATTCAAAACCAACAAGCCTGCTATCCTACCTATCCCAACCTGGTTAACCCCCGAAAAACTCTGATACCCCATTTTAAAAATACAATATACTCCCATAGAGACTCCTTACACTGCGTTTAAAACCAAAATTGCATTTGGATAGAAACTGTTTCTCAGGCAGCTAGTCCTGGTCTTTATAACCCTGTACCTTCTTCCAGAAGGCAGAAACTGAAAGAGATCATTTCCGGGGTGCGCACTATCCTGCGCTATCTCTGCAGCTTTCTTATGGCACCTGGAAGCACAGATTTGATCCAAGGTGGGAAGAGTGCACCCAATTATTCTCTCCGCAGTCTTTACAACCCTGGATAGCATTGTTTTCCCCCTGGCCATTCAGCTCCCAAACCACACACACAGACCATAAGTTAATACACTCTCCACAGTACAATGGTAAAATGCCATCAACTGGTCCTTTGAGAGTGTTTTTCCAGAGGGTTCTCAGAAAATATAACCTCTTCATCAGGTCTTTACTGTTTTCTCCCCAGGTTAGGTCATCTTCTGAACTCCATTCCCAGAAATCGAAACACCAAGACCTGTTCCAAGCACTTCCTCCGTAGAGTTGAGGGTGGTTCACAGCACAAAAATGCAAGATTAAAACATAAAATACATAATGAAAAGAAGAAGAAATACAAAACCAAACAAATTTAAAAGAATATAGGATGTTAGTCAGCCCAAAGCTTGGTTGAAGAGGAATATTTTTGCCTGGTGCATGTGTTGGTGTGCCAGCTCTGAACACATGTGTGCAGATATGAGACTGGAGCTTTCGGTTCTTTGAAGAATTTAAGAAAGAAGGAAAGCTTGGTCTTTTGAGATTTTTGTGTCCTCTTTGTGACACTGTTCACTGTCACCGTAACAAAAATATTTAAACACGTGGTTCTTTCTTGCGATCTTTAAAGTTGACTCAGATTCAGCATATTCTTTGCAAGGAATATTTCTCAAGTTGGCAGGCGTTCCAGACTAGCATTTATGCACCAAGAAACTGGCTAGTCCAGGCATAGGCAAACTCTGGCTCTCCAGATAATTTGGGACTACAATTCCCATCACCCCTAGCTAGCAGGACCGGTGGTCAGGGATGATGGGAATTGCAGTCCCAAACATCTGGAGAGCCGGAGTTTGCCTGTGCCTGTGCTAGTCTCTTTGAAATAAATGAGAAGCAAGATAGAAGAGGAAAAAGTGTGGCGTCAAGAGCAGTAAACTTTCCAAAGATACTTTCCATCCATCCAGCTGCCTCCATCTCTAGCAGACTTCACTTGATTAAAAGGTAAAGGGACCCCTGACCATTAGGTCCAGTCATGGCCGACTCTGGGGTTGCGGCACTCATCTCGCTTTACTGGCCGAGGGAGCCGGTGTACAGCTTCCAGGTCATGTGGCCAGCATGACTAAGCCGCTTCTGGAGAACCAGAGCAGCGCATGGAAACGCCGTTTACCTTCCCACCAGAGCGGTACCTATTGATCTACTTGCACTTTGATGTGCTTTCAAACTGCTAGGTTGGCAGGCACAGGGACCCAGCAACGGGAGCTCACCCCATTGCGGGGATTTGAACTGCCGACCTTCTGATTGGCAAGTCCCAGGCTCTGTGGTTTAACCCACAGCACCACCCATGTCCCTTTTCACTTGATTAAGAGATGGCAAAAGTGCTCTAGATTGAGGAAGGTGGCTGTTGCCGAGCAGTTCCCCACGCCAGCCTCCCTGCCCTAGTCCTGGGTCCTGGGTTGTACCAAGTCAAACTTTAGCTGAACTCAGTACCAGGCTAGACTTTTTCAAAAACAGACATGGAGGAGTTAAGCCGTTGCAAGTTCTTCACTGATAGCCAGCACGTTCCGCGGCCCTGTTAACCATAGTTTTGAGTTAAAATGGCATGCAAAGCAGAAAGACCACGAGACATCAATAAACTTTTAAAAATTAAAATAATAATGAGTTCATCATGAGAGATCAATAATCAAGACATGGTCAAAATGGCTTTGATGGAGGCACAAGAAAGATAGAATAATTCAATCAGGTAGGGTGGGTGTTGCTGATTAAGGTATTGTGATGCACTAAGGATCTAGGGATGTAGATTGCTGATAAGGATGGAAAGACGCAGGTGATGTCTGCGTTTAAGGATTGTGCAATGAAGAGGCTTTGAAGGAACTTAGATGGAGTAAGAGACACCTGTTGAAAACTCCTAATTCTGCACAATTCTTAAAGCTCCATGCTTATTTATACTCCTCCTCGGATGGGACTGGAGGTAGCTTACAGATAAATACAGTGAGAATCGCTAAAGTCATAGAAAAAACAATTGCACATTGATTGAATTTAAACTGTATCCGTATATGAAATCTGTTTAAAAACATAAAAGCAGCACAGCAACAGCCCTTTTATTAAAAGCAGTCCGTTTCCCCAAAGCCTTTTGCAACCAAAAAACAGGAGGAAGACAGCAAGGAAGGAGCCAGCTTAGTTTATCCAGGGAGGGGGTTCCTGAGTCCCCCACCAAGCAGGCCTGTGAGGGGGGGGCAGGACTGAGAGAAGGGTCTCCCTGGAAGATCCCCAAACCCAGACAGGTTATTTTTAGGGAACAGGGTCTTTCAGACCCTAATGGGGTTCCTTGCTGCTTCCTGAATATTAATATGTTTGCTGCTGCCAAGACTACAGCAACTCCCATAATCCCTAGCTAGCAGGACCAGTCGGAGTTGTAGTGCAAAAACAGCTGGAGACCCAAGTTTGGGAAACCTTGCTCTAGATGTTTCTTTTTTATTAAAGTTTTTCTTGATTTACAAAAGTGTTTGCAATGTCTCTCTCTCTTGTCCCCCCCGCCCCATGTAACATTTTTCCATGTCTCATTTGTTGAGGCATTAGGAAGAAAAGGGGGAAAGAGGTGGGGGGGGAGAGATGGGGGGGTCGGGTGGCGATGTTTCTATTTTATTTACTATATGTAGGGTTTGGTGTCAGCGTTGCTTGTGCAGGTTCTTTGCTGTTCGCTTGTGTTCCTTTGGTGGTGAGAGAGGTTGGGGTTGGCCTGGGATGTGGCTGTTCATTTGTGGTTGGCTGGGGTGGTCTTTGTTTCCGTGTGTGAGTGGGGTAGGTGGGTGTTTTGGGTCAGCTTAGCCATATTGATTTGTATGCTGTTGGTGGATTATTGTCATTGTCTTGTTGGGCTGTGTACGTGATAAAGGGGAGCCATACCGGGGAAAAGGCATCTTCTTCTATTTGTCCCTGTGTCAGTTTCAGTTTATTGGTTAATTTTTCTAGTAAGGCTGTTTCCCATACTATTTGGTGCTCTAGATGTTTCTGAACTACAACTCCCATCATCCCTGGCCCATCTAGGTCAGCATCCTGTTCTCACAGTGACCACTGGCATGAAACTGGCAGGCAGGAGCCGGGCATAACCTACGAGTCCTGAATGCCTCCTCCTTCCTTTGCAATGCCAGAGTCAGACTAGGAGACGGAGGTTCAGTTCCCCCATTCAGCCATCAAGCTCTGACTGGGTGGCACTGGGCCAGTCACCGCCTCTCAGCCTGACCCAGCTCACAGGGTTGCCACTCCAGTATCCCTGCCAAGAAAACTCCGTGGACAAAGGCAACAGGCATATACCAAACTTAGTTGGTCTCTAAGGTGCCAATGGAAGGATTTTTTTTATTTTGTTCCAAAAAAAGGGAGGAAGACCAAGTCCAGGCTTAACCTGGTTGCTCCCTTTGTTGTGCAAATGCCCCACGGCAATTATGCAGGAGGATTTCCTAACAGGGCTGCTAATGGTTGGCTAATGGCTGCTGATGGTGAGGGGAGAGCAGGCACCAACAGGGAGGTCAGAAGGAGGTTGCCAGCCTTTGGCTATGTGGACTTTCTCCCTAGCAGAGAAGGTCTAAGAAAATACTCTGTGCTTGGCCAGAGGAAAGGAAACCATCTCTATAGGTCCCCTGAAGAAAAGGCTATTGTCATGCATTTGCTTGTGTAGCATCAACAACCAGAATAATCAAATTATATAGAGTAACAAAGGGCCTCGTTAAACTAGCAACTTAAAATCCAAAAGAGATGGAGACAATGGATGGCAGAGAGAGAAGATAAGGGGCAAAGCTTTGTTTGATTAAATTTCTGGTTGAATGAGGTTTGGGCCTCCTCCCTTTGGAAAAAGTAGGTCAGCTGGACCAAATTCAGGTGTGCTAATTGAGCCAAATAAATCCAGAGGGAAAGGGTGATTTGTACAAGGCCAGACCAAATTATGCCAAACTATAACTGTACTGGTCCCATCACCTCCTGGCAAATAGAAGGGAAAGAAATGGAGGCAGTGAGAGATTTTATTTTCTTGGGCTCCATGATCACTGCAGATGGTGACAGTAGCCACAAAATTAAAAGACGCCTGCTTCTTGGGAGAAAAGCAATGACAAACCTAGACAGCATCTTAGAAGCAGAGACATCACCTTGCCAACAAAGGTCCAAATAGTTAAACTATGGTTTTCCCAGTAGTGATGTATGGAAGTGAGAGCTGGACCATAAAGAAGGCTGATCGCCGAAGAATTGATGCCTTTGAATTATGGTGTTTAGGAGACTCATTCAGGATCAGGGAGTCCCCCACACCCGCCCGCCTCCTGTCCCCCCAAAACAGTACTGTCTTGTCAGGATTCAACCTCAATCCGTTAGCCGCCATCCACCCTCCAACTGCCTCCAGACACTCACACAGGACCTTCACCGCCTTCACTGGTTGTGATTTGAAAGAGAGGTAGAGCTGGGTATCATCCGCATACTGATGAACACCCAGCCCAAACCCCCTGATGATCTCTCCCAGCAGCTACATGTAAAGGTAAAGGTAAAGGTACCCCTGCCCGTACGGGCCAGTCTTGACAGACTCTGGGGTTGTGCGCCCATCTCACTTAAGAGGCCAGGGGCCAGCGCTGTCCGGAGACACTTCCGGGTCACGTGGCCAGCGTGACATCGCTGCTCTGGCCAGAGCCAGAGCCAGAGCCGCACACGGAAACGCCGTTTACCTTCCCGCTGGTAAGCGGTCCCTATTTATCTACTTGCACCCGGAGGTGCTTTCGAACTGCTAGGTTGGCAGGCGCTGGGACCGAGCAGCGGGAGCGCACCCCGCCGCAGGGATTCGAACCGCCGACCTTTCGATCGGCAAGCCCTAGGCGCTGAGGCTTTAACCCACAGCGCCACCTGCGTCCCCTATGCAGCTACATGTAGATGTTAAAAAGCATGGGGGAGAGGACGGAATCCTGAGGCACCCCACAAGTGAGAGCCCAGGGGTCTGAACACTCATCCCCCACCACCACTTTCTGAACACGGCCCAGGAGGAAGGAGCGGAACCACTGTATGACAGTGCCCCCAGCTCCCAGCCCCTCAAGACAGTCCAGAAGGATGTTATGGTCGATGGTATCAAATGCCGCTGAGAGAATCCAGCAGAACTAGGAAACAGCTTTCACCTTTGTACCCCAACAACCTGGAGAAAGGATGGCAGAAAGCTAAACTCCTTTTTCTCGCCCTCCCTGCTTCTCTATGACCATCTCTCACCGTTGTGAGCTTCTGGGAACAAACGTCTCTTCGTGCCCCAAACAGGACACCATGCCTGGTTTTGTGAAAAATATATCCCTCATTCTCTGACCTTTAAGCAGGAAGAGTGAGATGCTTTAACTTTTTATTTTACCTTTTTCTGAGCATTTCCTGTCACTTTGGCCTAACTGTATTTTGTATTTTGTTTGTGGTTAATTGCAAAGGAACAGGTCTGTTTGGGGTCCTAACATTTATTTGGAGCTCAAGGTCACATGATGCATCTTCTCCATCCTCACAACAACCCTGTGAGGTTGAGAGGCAGAGACTGGCCCAAGGCCAAACCCAGTAAGCTTCATGGCTGAGTGGGGATTTGAATTCAGAACTCCCAGGTCCAAGTCCAACACTGACCACAATACCGCTTTGGCGCTTGTCCCTCATGCTGGTGGCCTTGAGATGGGGAGACTGGCCTTTGTTTTGCTTTGTGCATGGACTGGTCAACCTTTTTGAACATCCCTATTGCTGTGCTCCTTGGAAGGACAGATCCTGAAGCTGAGGCTGCAATACTTTGGCCACCTCATGAGAAGAGAAGACTCCCTGGAAAAGACCCTGATGTTGGGAAAGATGGAGGGCACAAGGAGAAGGGGACGACAGAGGGCGAGATGGTGGGACAGTGTTCTCGAAGCTACCAGCATGAGTTTGACCAAACTGCGGGAGGCAGTGGAAGACAGGAGGGCCTGGCGTGCTCTGGTCCAGGGGGTCACGAAGAGGCGGACACGACTAAACGACTTAACAACAACAAAACTGTACTTTGGCTGCCCCCCAAAAAACCCTCAGCTCTCCTTGAATGACCCACAGAGGCAGGAGGAGGGGGCAGCCCCCTAGCCTCAGAATGGGCCACCAGTTGTAAGTAGATGCTTTGCAAGGTGATCAAATCAGTAGCCGCCACAAGAAAAGTGACTCAGTTGGGTGTGTCAACTGAGCAGGTGAGGCCAATTAAAGGATGCAGTGAGAGATCAGGGCTGCTAGCCCAAGGCTCTAAAGGAGACCCAGGTTCAAATTTCGTTTCTTTGTTAAACCAACAGCATGTAGGGGTAGGCAGGCTTTAAGAACAACAAAATAAATTTTATTATTTGTACCCCACCCATCTGATTGGGTTGCCTCAGCCATTCTGGGTAATCTTTCGTGATATGGTGCCCTGTGCGTGGCCAAAATTTATGATCTTTAAGGTACCACAATACTGTGTTTTTAACATGGTCTAAGTCGCACCCAGAGAAGACCCATTTGCAATCAATCAACTAACCGTTCATCTCCCATAGGCGTGAATTTTTAAGTTTCCAGTTCCTTTTTAAAATAATATTTTTATTGGTTTTTACAATAACAAAACATCACTTAAGGAAAAACAAAAAATCATATATCAAAACATTAAATCAATTATATCTACATTCCATTTTAGATCCACAATTTGGGATTATTAAAATCCCTTGACTTCCCTGGTTCCTTTGTTGTATGTTATTCATGCAGGTCCATAAAAACTTTAATCATTTTTTTCTTTTCCATTCTTCTACCTTGTCTATAATATTACAAGCATTTTAAAAATCCTGCTAATGTATTAAGTTGTATACATTGCTTTTTTATATATATGCAATGAACATTTCCCATTCCTTCTTAAATTCATTTTCTTCATTGTTTCTTATTCTCCCAGTTAATTTAGCCATTTCCAAATATTCCATTAACTAATTTTGCCAGCCTTCTTTTGCGGGGAGGACAACTTCTTCTTCCCAAGATTAAGTTTCCAGTCCCAATCCTGTATTGACTTACCCAGGAGGTAAACCTCCACTGAACACAGTGGGACTTCCTTCTGAGTAGACATGTTGTTGTTGTTTGGTCGTTTAGTCGTGTTCGCCTCTTCGTGACCCCCTGGACCAGAGCACGCCAGGCCCTCCTGTCTTCCACTGCCTCCCGCAGTTTGGTCAAACTCATGCTGGTAGCTTCAAGAACACTGTCCCACCATCTTGTCCTCCGTCGTCCCCTTCTCCCTGTGCCCTCCATCTTTCCCAACATCAGGGTCTTTTCCAGAGAGTCTTCTCTTCTCATGAGGTGGCCAAAGTCTTGGAGCCTCAGCTTCAGGATCTGTCCTTCCAGTGAGCACTCAGGGCTGATTTCCTTAAGAATGGAGAGGTTTGATCTTCTTGCAGTCCATGGGACTCTCCAGAGTCTCCCCCAGCACCAGAATTCAAAAGCATCCATTCTTGGGCGATCAGCCTTCTTGATGGTCCAGCTCTCACTTCCATACATCACTACTGGGAAAACCAGAGCTTTAACTATACGGACCTTTGTTGGCACTGAGTAGACATAGGATCATACAATTGTAGAGTTGGAAGGGACCCAGGGGGGTCATTTAGTCCAACCCCCTACAGTACATGAGGCTGTTGTTAGGAAATACTCTAGATAAATGCAACTTCTGCTGCTGATAGTAGTACGACTCATGTAACACGTTGGTGACTAATACAGTGGTACCTCGGGTTACAAACGCTTCAGGTTACAGACTCCACTAACCCAGAAATAGTACTTCAGGTTAAGAACTTTGCTTCAGGATGAGAATGGGAAATCGTGCAGTGGCAGCAGGAGGCCCCACTAGCTAAAGTGGTGCTTCAGGTTAAGAACAGTTTCAGATTAAGAACAGACCTCCGGAACGAATTAAGTTCTTAACCCGAGGTACCACTGTATACGGGATGCGGGTGGCGCTGTGGGTTAAACCACAGAGCCTAGGACTTGCCGATCGGACTTTACTGGGGCTTGCAGACAACACAGTTCCAAGATAGTTTCCCAGGATTCTTCAGTGGTCTAATCTCAAAGCCTTGATAAGTGTATTGATATTCAATTTCATAAAGAATACTATTTCTTGATTTAAGTTTAAGAGCTTCGATTTGCTTAAGAAATACTCTGGCAAGGACAGAGCTAAAATTGGACCGGGGGTGGGGGGTGCGGCTTTCCAAACCTCTTCCTTTGTGCAGCCCAATGTGGAACCATCCCTCTCTCCCACCCTGAAAGAAATGCAGTGCATATAACAAAAGTCATTCACCACTTGATTGTAGCAAAACTTCAAAGAGACAATTAAACAAAGGTATTTTAAAACACTGAAAAATGGATAAGAAGGAACAATGGGCTAAAAAAGGATCAAAACATGTGTAACTTCTCCGTGTCTGATTGGCTTACCTAAACAAAAATGTTTTTAGCAGGCGCTGGAAAGAGTCCTTTGATGAAGATGCCTGCCTGGTCTCCATCGCCATCGGGGTCTTCTCCAGGGAGTCTTCTCTTCTCATGAGGTGGCCAAAGTCTTGGAGCCTCAGCTTCAGGATCTGTCCTTCCAGTGAGCACTCAGGGCTAATTTCCTTCAGAATGGATCGGTTGGATCTTCTTGCAGTCCATGGGACTCTCAAGAGTCTCCTCCAGTTGTTGTTGTTGCATAATTCAAAAGCATCAATTCTTTGGTGAACAGCCTTCTTGATGGTCCAGTTCTCACTCAGAGAGGTTGTTGTTGTTTAGTCGTTTAGTTGTGTCCGACTCTTCGTGACCCCCTGGACCAGAGCATGCCAGGCACTTCCACTGCCTCCCTCATGTTTGTAGCTTCAAGAACACTGTCCCACCATCTCGTCCTCTGTTGTCCCCTTCTCCTTGTGCCCTCCATCTTTCCCAACATCAGGGTCTTTTCCAGGGAGTCTTCTCTTCTCATGAGGTGGCCAAAGTCTTGGAGCCTCAGCTTCAGGATCTGTCCTTCCAGGGAGCACTCAGGGCTGATTTCCTTCAGAATGGAGAGATTTGATCTTCTTGCAGTCCATGGGACTCTCAAGAGTCTCCTCCAGCACCAGAATTCAAAAGCATCCATTCTTCGGCGATCAGCCTTCTTTATGGTCCAGCTCTCACTTCCATACATCACTACTGGGAAAACCAGAGCTTTAACTATACGGACCTTTCATGGAGCCCAAGAAAGTAAAATCTCTCCCTGCCTCCATTTCTTCCCCTTCTGTTTGCCAGGAGGTGATGGGCCCAGTGGCTATGATCTTCATTTCTTTGATGTTGAGCTTTAGCCCATATTTTGCGCTCTCCTTTTTCACCCTCATTAAAAGGTTCTTTAATTCCTCCTCACTTTCTGCCATCAAGGTTGTGTCATCTCACTTTAAAGACGCTTCGGGTTAAATCTTTTCAGACTGCGTCCCCCGGCGACCCGGAAGTACCGGAAAGGGTTACTTCTGGGTTTCGCCGCTCACGCAGACTCAAAATGACGTCACGCGCATGCGCAGAAGTGGCGAATCACGACCAGAGCACACGCAGACGCGGGTTGCATTCTGCTCAGGTTGCGAATGGGGCTCCAGAACAAGGAACCAAAATGCTTGTTAAAACGGTGTTTTATGGAAGACAATCTCACTCGGCTGCAAGCGATTGCCAAAAAAGAAGAAAGATAAATCCATTGTATTTGCATTCACGGCAAATCCAAACACCTTGATTTCAGCTGTGTTCACACATTTATACTGTTTCTGTTGCGATCCCAGTGGTTAGGGAAGCAGTGTACACACAATGTTACTCATAATCCCAATCTATCCTATAACTATTCTATTCTTTTTTTTTATGAAATACTGTGTTTTCAGCAAACCACCGTTGATCGAAACTGAAGGGCAAAAAAATCTAGCTACTTTTTAAACCAGTAATGTTTCTGCATAGTATTTCTAGGAAGTATGAATGAGCTATCCTATATTCCTTGGATACTTCTCAAATAAATAGGTTTGATAAGAAGGATGAATAAGATCTCCTTTCCGAAGAAGTGAACTAGATTGCAAGAGCTTTTTCTTGAAACCCTGCTCCATTTTGGACGGTGCTGCATGTTTTTATTCTGCTTGGGAAAGGCCACGGGGGCAGAAGTAATAATAATAATAATAATAATAATAATAATAATAATAATAATAATAATTTATTATTTATACCCCGCCCATCTGGCTGAGTTTCCCCAGCCACTCTGGGCGGCTCCCAATCAGTGTTAAAAACAGTACAGCATTACATATTAAAAACTTCCCTGAACAGGGCTGCCTTAAGATGTCTTCTGAATGTCAGGTAATTCTTTATCTCTTTGACATCTGATGGGAGGGTGTTCCACAGGGCAGGCGCCACTACCGAGAAGGCCCTCTGCCTGGTTCCCTGTAGCCTCACTTCTCGCAATGAGGGAACCGCCAGAAGGCCCTCGGCGCTGGACCTCAGCGTCCGGGCAGAATGATGGGGGTGGAGATGCTCCTTCAGGTATACTGGACCGAGGCCGTTTAGGGCTTTAAAGGTCAGCACCAACACTTTGAATCGTGCTCGGAAACGTACTGGGAGCCAGTGCAGATCTCTCAGAACCGGTGTTATGTGGTCCCGGCGGCCACTCCCAGTCACCAGTCTAGCTGCCGCATTCTGGATTAATTGCAGTTTCCGGGTCACCTTCTAAGGTAGCCCCACGCAGAGCGCGTTGCAGTAGTCCAAGCGTGAGATAACCAGAGCATGCACCACTCTGGCGAGACAGTCCGCGGGGAGGTAGGGTCTTAGCCTGCGTACCAGGTGGAGCTGGTAGACAGCTGCCCTGGACACAGAGTTAACCTGCGCCTCCATGGACAGCTGTGAGTCCAAAATGACTCCCAGGCTGCGCACCTGGTCCTTCAGGGGCACAGTTACCCCATTCAGGACCAGGGAATCCTCCACACCTGCCCGCCTCCTGTCCCCCCAAAACAGTACTTCTGTCTTGTCAGGATTCAACCTCAATCTGTTAGCCGCCATCCAACCTCCAACCGCCTCCAGGCACTCACACAGGACCTTCACCGCCTTCACTGGTTCTGATTTAAAGGAGAGGTAGAGCTGGGTGTCATCCACATACTGATGAACACCCAGCCCAAACCCCCTGATGATCCCTCCCAGCGGCTGCATGTAGATGTTGAAGAGCATGGGGGAGAAGACCGAACCCTGAGGCACCCCACAAGTGAGAGCCCAAGGGTCTGAACACTCATCCCCCACCACCACTTTCTGAACACGGCCCAGGAGGAAGGAGCGGAACCACTGTATAACAGTGCCCCCAGCTCCCAGCCCTTCAAGACGGTCCAGAAGGATGTTAGGATCACTCCCTAAAAGTGTCTCCAGGCTGGGCTGCAGAGATGGCTTCCTGAAACCTTGGAGAGGCTGAGCTCCGTGGACCATGGACAGGCCTGGATTTAGGCTGGATGAGGCCCTAAGCTCCCGAAAGTAATGGGGCCCTTTCTATGTCCAGCTGTCCTTTGTCAACAACAAATTGTCACTTTTTTGTGTTGAATTTATGCTATATGGTAATTTATGGACCTCATAGGTATCTCAAGCCATTTGCACATGCAGAATGTAGGCACCCTATATTTAGAAAGGAGCAAACCAGTGATATTTTAGGGAGCAGGCTAATAATAATAATAATAATAATAATAATAATAATAATTTTTTATTTATATCCTGCCCTCCCCAGCCGAAGCAGGGCTCAGAGCGGCTAACAACAGTAAAATAATACAGCATTCTAAAAACAATTCATTATAAAATCAGCTAGCAGGTGGGGCCCATCACTTACATCATAGGAGCCTACACAACACAAAACACTCTTGCTGTATGTCGGTTTTATTTTATTTGTTTTTTATCTTGTATTTTGGAAACGTACATCCAGGTTTTTTTCCCTTTAATTTTTTTTTGGGGCCCCCAGGAGAGTGAGGCCCTAATCTATATCTTGTTTAGCTTATATAGTATGTAAATCCGGCAATGGCCATGGATCTGGGTTGCTGATTTCTGATAAGGAGCTGAGTTATCAGATATCTGAGCTATCAGAGACAGCAAGATATCCTTCATTTAAGCCGATAAGTGAGGAACACCTCTGCTTGGGATCAGGCACCTCCCTACAGACCTTTAAGCGCAGGTTTATTTGCTGATAAAGAGGTTTGTCTTACCACAGAAGAGCAAAACCCTGGGGAAACAGATTGAAACGCATCATCTTTGTGCCGCAAGGCGCAGGATCCTTTGGGGAAAGGCTGGTTCTAATGTTTGTTTATTTCTGTCTCAAGGGACTATCTTAATTTATTTTCTTTTAAATTATTAATTTTATTAGCATTCTCTACACAACAACTGCAAAACAATAACAATAACAATACACAAAACACAAAAACAAGAATACAAAAAAACCCAGAAAACCAAATCCAAACCTTACAAATTAATAATATAAACACTCAAAAGAAAAACAAACATTGAGTTCCACCATCTTAATTTCACATATGTGCTCATGGGGTCTGAACTAGCGGTGTGACGGACTGGGAACAAGACCTTGGGGGGTTATAGCTCCACGAGTATGTCTCCCCAGGGTGTGTCAGCCATGAAAAAAGAACCCAGGAAAGGGATCAGAAATGGAATTGCTGGTCTCACAATGATGTTATGCAAATCTGTGGCGTTGCTGCGTTTGGAATATGGCGTAGTTTGGTCCCCTCACACAAAAAGGATGTTGTGGAGTTGGAAAATGTTTAGGAAAGGGCCACCAAAAATTATCAAGGGGATAAAATGACTCACCTATGGAGAAAAGGTTGCAGGGGAACTGAAACCTTATGGGGGGGGGGCGGGTTCAGGGAGAGATTCAGGATTCCTCCCTGTTTATTTTACGTATTTAACAAAATTTATATACTGCCTGGCTGTTGGTGTTTTTAAAAAGCTCTCTGAGTGGTTTAGGAACATAGGTTTACAAAATAGATTCTCCATAACAAGGTTAAAAAGGTGTGTAAACATATTCTAAAGATGATGGAAATAACCAGGAGCTAAAGTGGAAGAGCCCATGAACCAATTTGGTTTTTGCAATTCCCACCCAAACCTTCCTTCTTTTTGCAAAAGAGTAAAGAATTGGAGCTGAAGTGATAGCATCCATTTGTCCTCCAAGATTAAAATCTTCCTTCAGGATCTCTTAATGCAATCAGTTGTTCAGCTGGACCAAATCAGGCCCACAGCCCAGAGGGTTCCCATCTCTGCAGTAATGGCCAGCAGCTGCAGAAATGAGGAGCTCTTAATTGTTGTGGGCGGCCCTCTGACAAAGACTCGTTTCACAAAGAAACTATAGGATGCTCTCCTGGAGTTTTGTGCATGCAGCAAAGACCAACAACCTACAGGTGAAACTCGGAAAATTAGAATACTGCGGAAAAGTTCATTTATGCCAGTAATTCCACTTAAAAGGTGAAACTAATATATGAGATAGACTCATGACCTGCAAAGCGAGATATGTCAAGCCTTTATTTGTTATAATTGTGATATCATGGCGTACAGCTGATGAAAACCCCAAATTAACAATCTCAGAAAATTTGATTATTAAATGAAATCAGCAAAACAAGGATTGCAAATAGAGCAATATTTGACCTCTGAGAAGCAGAAGCATTCATATGTACTCAGTACTTGGTTTGGGCCACTTTTGCATCAATTACTGCCTCAGTGCGGCGTGGCATGGATGCATATTCAGTTGAATTACTGAAATAAATGAACTTTTCCATGATATTCTAATTTTTCGAGTTTCACCTGTAGACTGCTTTAACAGAGAATTCACAGGGGCTTTAATGGGTTGTCCTGGAACAGATGTTAAGCTAACTGGTCGGTAGCCTCCCGTATCCTCCCGGGATCCATTTTAAAAAACGGAGTCCTTTTCTCCCAGTGGCCAACCATTGATTCATGGCATTGTGCAGTTGGAGGGGACCCCAGGGGTCATCCAGTCCAACCCCTGCAATTAATAATAATAATAATAAGTTCTATGATTCTGACATCTGGCCTCCTTCCTCTGCTTCCATGCCCATAATAATAATAATAATAATAATAATAATTAATAATTAATAATAATTTATTATTTATACCCCGCCCATCTGGCTGGGCTTCCCCAGCCACTCTGGACGGCTTCCAACACAATATTAAAATACAGTAATGCATCAAACATTAAAAGCTTCCCTAAACAGGGCTGCCTTCAGTTGTCTTCCAAAAGCAATGCAGGAATCTCAGCTAAGGCGCCCAACCTCTGCTTAAAAACCTCCAAGGAAGGAGTGTGTATCACTTGGGAAGTCTGCAACCAAGACCCGAGTGCAAGGGCTTTCTCCCCTCCTAAAATTGCCGGAAGCTGACATTCAGAGGCATATTAAGATAGATTTCAGGGTTCCTTGTAATAGCTGTGCTCCCCCTCCAGGAGTTTGTTCCGATCAAAAGCAGGTGAGACAAACTCCTGGAGGAGAATGAGGCTATCAAAGGTTACCAATAGCAATGATTTTTCAACATCAACTCTGTTGGACTGGTCATGTTGTGCGGATGCCTGATGATCGTCTTCCAAAGCAACTACTCTATTCCAAGCTTAAAAATTGAAAGCGTAATGCGTTTAGAGACTCTCTCAAGGCAAATATTTAAAAATGTAGTATAAATACCAACAATTGGAAAACACTGGCCTGCGAGCGCTCCAATTGGAGAACAGCCTTTGCCAAAGGTGTCATGGGCTTTGAAGACACTCGAACTCAGGACGCAAGGGAGAAACGTACTAAGAGGAAGGCACGCTTGGCAAATCCACACCATGATCAACTCCCACCTGGAAACCTATGTCTCCACTGTGGAAGGACGTGTGGATCCAGAACTGGCCTCCACAGTCACTTAAGGACTCACTGTTAAAACCGTGCTTATGGAAGACAATCTTACTCGGCTACGAGGGATCACCAAATAGAATATTCTAAGGCACGGGTAGGCAAACTGAGGCCCAGGGGCCGGATCCAGTCCAATCGCCTGCTAAATCCGGCCCGTGGACGGTCTGGAAATCAGTGTGTTTTCACATGAGTAGAATGTGTCCCTTTTATTTAAAATGCAACTCTGGATTATTTGTGGGGCATAGGAATTCATCCCCCTCCCGCCAAATATAGTCCAATCCCCCACAAGGTCTGAGGGACAGTGGACCAGCTCCCTGAAGAAATTTGCTGACCCCTGTGCTAAGTATTTAAAGGTAAAGGTAAAGGGACCCCTGACCATTAGGTCCAGTCGTGGCCGACTCTGGGGTTGCGGCGCTCATCTCGCTTTATTGGCCGAGGGATCCAGCATACAGCTTCCGGATTATGTGGCCAGCATGACTAAGCCGCTTGTGGCGAACCAGAGCAGCGCACAGAATTGCCGTTTACCTTCCCGCCGGAGTGGTACCTATTTATCTACTTGGACTTTGACGTGCTTTCAAACGCCTAGGTGGGCAGGAGCAGGGACCGAGCAACGGGAGCTCACCCCGTCGTGGGGATTCAAACCGCCAACCTTCTGATTGGCAAGCCCTAGGCTCTGTGGTTTAACCCACAGCGCCACCCGCTGTAGTTGCATGTAAACTACCATTGTGCATCCTCTTCCATGTCTCCCCTAAGGAATGTTAAGCATAGTAGGAAAGGATCTATTAAATCAGTCTTATCCTTCCTTCACTCATGCTAGGAAGTGATGTAGCAGAGCAGACTCCCCTCAATATAGCTTGGAAGCTAGTTTGCAGATTCGTTTGAATCTCTTAAGGTAAAGGTAAAGGGACCCCTGACCATTAGGTGCAGTCGTGACCGACTCTGGGGTTGCTGCGCTCATCTCGCTTTACTGGCCGAGGGAGCCGGCGTACAGCTTCCGGGTCATGTGGCCAGCAGGACGAAGCCGCTTCTGGTGAACCAGAGCAGCACACAGAAACGCCGTTTACCTTCCTGCTGGAGCGGTACCTATTTATCTACTTGCACCGGTGTGCTTCTGAACTGCTAGGTGGGCCGGAGCAGGGACCGAGCCCCTCTATGTGAGCAATTCCTCAACAGCAAAAAAAAAAGGAAGAAGCTGAGATGCAAAAATGTTGGGTCTGGCTACCTCTTCGCACTTCACGGGATGAGGAGAGATGTCTTGCGGTGACACCTGGCACAAAAATATTTCAGATATTTGCCCATCCTTCTCTTTCTCTCCCCTGCGCACGGTTCGCAGCTTTCGAAATATCCCTTTCCCTCCTGTCGAAGTGAAGCAAACTGTGCAGTCCCCATTCCCACCCCACAACCCCGTAGCAAAGCTTTGAACATAAATGCACCCATTTTCCTGAAGCTTATAATTGCAAGGTGAGGGCTCTGTGGGGAATGGTATTCCCAAAGGCAGGACAGAGATCTCCCATAACGCCAGCCCTATGGCCTCATCTGCCATCCTGTATATTCCACCACAACACCATAGTTTGCTGCGGAGTGAATTTGTCTTTATTTATAAAAATATTTACATCCTGCTATATCTTTTTTTTAAAAAGACCAGTTTACAACAATATACATTTTTTTAAAAAAATTGAAACTTAAAAAATTTAAACCAGAGACCACCACCTTACTATTATGCAAATATGTTTTCTTAAGGGCCTGACGGCACAGAAAAAGTTCAGTTTGAAGTGGAAGGAGCCTGCTGAATCTAGTGGCAGGGAGTTCCACAGGGCTGGCTGGGCCGATGACACTGAAAGTTTGGTTTCTTGTTGGGGTCTGATGATCCTCACCAACTCAGGAGGTGGCCAGCAACGCTCTTGCGGATGATCTCAGCGGTTTGGGATAGAAGGGTTCAGGCGATCCCCGAGGTAGAATCGCAGAATCATAAGGGACCCGAGGGTCATCTAGCCCAACCCCTGGGACCAACGTTGTCCCCCCCCCAACTTTTTCCTTTTATTTATTTTTTAAAAACTTGCATTTCTAAAGACAGACTTGCTACCAGCCATTATTCTCAGCAGTTGACCAGAAGGTCTAAAGCAACAAGCTCTTCTCTGCATCTACTTCTAGAGTGCCAATTGATGGGAAAGTTCTGTGATGCAGTAGAAGCTTCCGATTATTAGGTGCCAATTGGCGTAAAGGTCTTTGGAGGTGATCACAGTCCTAGGACTTGAGAGACTGATTGGTGGAAAGATTTGAAGGGGTGAGGGTGGGGGAGATCTCCAGATTCCAAAATGTTGATTGGCCAAAAAGTGCCAGGGTCCTCCTGGGGCAGTGCCAGGAGGAAGCGACTGTTACGTTTGGGCATTGCACTCTGTCTCTGCCAGACACTCTCTAACCAGCACCCGGGCATGAATACCGTATTTTTCGCCCTATAGGACGCACTTTTTCCCCTCCAAAAATGAAGGGGAAAACTGTGTGCATCCTATGGGGCGAATGCAGGCTTTTGCTGAAGCCTGGAGAGCGAGAGGGGTCGGTGCGCACCGACCCCTCTCGCTCTCCAGGCAGCTATCCGCAAGCCTTCGGAGCCCTGTGGGAGTTCTTGCTGGGCTCCGAAGGCTTGCGGATAGCAGCCTGTTCTGGGGGCTGGGGTCAGGGGAAGCTCGGGCTTCCGCCGCCCCCAGCCCCACAAGCTCTGGGAGTGACGGCGAGGTTGCACGCAATCTCGCCGCCTCTCCTGGACCTGTTTTGGGGGCTTCCCCTGCCCCAGCCCCACGGCTAAAAATGAAGCCGCACGCAACCTCTCCCGGCTGGAGAGGTTGCGCGTAGCTAAAGAGGAAGCCATGACAGCCAGCGGGATGGATCCCGCTTGCCGTCTTGGCTTCTTTGCTCTTTGGGGCTTGGGGGGAAAATAATTTTTTTTCTTTATTTCCCCCCAAAAAACTAGGTGCGCCCTATGGTCCGGTGCGCCCTGTGGAGCGAAAAATACGGTAATTCCTCACGTCAGCCTCTCCATAGCACACTAGCTGCCTGCATAGGCAGGTTGAATCTCCCTGCCCGTCTCCTCAGTGACGGAAAGCAAGTCTGTGTCTGTGCTCTGGGAGCCTTGGGCACCTGGGGGCGTCATAGCCTGCACGTTGCCCATCGAAGGGGGCCCAAAATCGTTGAAGAGAGGTCGGAAGGGGGCAGAAGCTTCAGAGATCATCCCCGACTCTGCGCTCTCTGGTGCTGGCTGGCCCGCCTGGGACCAAAGTTGTCGAGGGCTTTGTAAATCAAGACAAGGACCTTGAACCTGGCTCAGCAGCAAAGGAGCAACCAGTGCAGCTCCTTTAGCAAGGGAGTTCAATGTTTTCGCTGGAAGCTCCCGTCAGCAATCGTATCGCGGCTTAGGAACCGGGTCCAAGGGCAGCCCTATGGAGAGCGCACTGTCCAGCCTCGAGGTTCCCAGTGCACCAGTGGCATAGCGTGGGGGGTGCGGGGGGGGCGGCTGCACCGGGCGCAACATCTGGGGGTTAGGGTTAGGGGGCGCAAATCCATGGGTTAGGGAGCGCAAATTACTTGCCTTGCCCCGGGTGCTGACAACCCACGCTACGCCACTGCAGTGCATGGACTATGGCTGTCCAGGAATGGCGAACCAAAGAGAGCTGGGCAAGATGGCACCTAATGGAGGGAGACTGGAATTTCTGTTTCGATTTCTCCGGTGAGATCTGGAACATTTGCAGTTGCGAATCCTGGGTGTTGGAGAGATTAAGCCATGATGTGTCCATGATGCGTCCAACTTTCTTTTCAGAGAGGCAAGTGGTCTGGGGACAGCAGCGCTTCTCCTGGCTGCTGGCCAGGCTGGTAGGGGGCCACCACCGTGCTCCGCAGAAAAGGCCCCGCCACGCTGGCAACTGGGAACACGATGTCGGCTGGCTGGGTCATCCAGGCGTCGAAGACGGTCTTGTTGGGCGGCATGGCTTGGTCCAGGTCAAGCGAGAGCCCCGAGGGATGGGCCAGGGCGGCAGGGGGCCTGGGCAGCAGCTCCCAGTACCCCGGGGGGCTTGCGAAGGGCAGGGGGCTGTAAATTGGCAGGCCCGGGACAGCGGCAAAGGCGGAGAACGGAGGCGGGTAGCTGGGGGGAGCCACCACGTTGGGGGCCACGCACTTGGTGTACGAGGTGGGCAGCTGCTGCAGGTGTGGCCCTCCGGCCCGTGGGGCATCGTCGGAGTCCGAGCTGCTGCTCTCGGGGTCCTGCAGGACCCGGGGGCGCTTGGCCAAGCTGTGGGGCGCGTGCGCCTTCTTGGGCCTCGGCCACCCGGCTTGCCTTCCGTCGGGGGACAGGGACCCCAGGGAGGAGAGGCTGCTGGAGGAGGAGAAGGAACGGAGGGCTGGCAGGCGGCTGGGGGGCCGCCAGGCCAGAACTGGGGGGCCTGTGCAGACCTGGTAAATGGGGACAGAGCCCCAAGCGTCTAGGGTGGCAGAGGGGCTGTGGGGCAGCTTGGGGGCTGCCCTGGGCTTCCCGCTCAGACCCACGTCCTGGAAGTCGCTGAGCAGGGTGTCGATGCTGATGGGACTGTTTTGGGGGGCTCCTTCGCTGGCTGGGAATGTCCTTGCGTCCTCTGGGGTGGGCATGTTCTGGGGGGCCGGGGGTCTACCGTTGAGTGGCCAGCCGTGGTACACATAGGGGGCCAGGTCGGCGGCAAACGCCCGCTCTTCCTGGCGGGAGATGGGGGTGTTTTGCAGTTTTAGGGCCTCCGGGGGAATGCGGTTCACGTCCACAGTCCAGAAATTCCCCTTGGCTTTGGGCTTGGAGGGGTCCTTCAGCACCTGTGGGATACGGAAGGGATGAGGTGCTTTAATAATAATAATAATAATAATAATAATAATAATAATAATAATAATAATTTTTTATTTCTACCCCGCCCTTCCCGGTTCAGAAACCGGGCTCAGGGCAGCTAACAACAAATTTAAGACACTTTTAATTATAAAAGCAGCATAAAATACAGTATAAAAACATGAATAACAATAAAATTCAAAAATCAATTTAGGGGAAATAAGCATTAGATAATCCCCAGGGCTAGCTGGCTGAATTGGTCCTACTTGGGCCAGTGAGGAGGCCAGGGGAGAATGAGCTGTGGGGTCTCAGAGCGGGTGATCTTCATAAAAGGGGAGGGGGAGGGAAGGAAGGGAATAAAAGATCAGGCTAAGTTCAAATTAAAGGCCAGGCGGAATAGCTCTGTCTTACAGGCCCTGTGGAAGGAGGTTAAATCCTGCAGGGCCCTAGTCTCATGGGACAGAGCTTTCCACCAGGTCGGAGCCATCACTGAGAAGGCCCTGGCCCTGGTAGAGGATAATCTAACTTCCTTAGGGCCCGGGACCTCTAAACTGTGATTATTCATGGATCTTGGTGTTCTGTTGGGAGCCACTAAGAGTGGCTGGGGAAAATAATAATAATAATAATAATAATAATAATAATAATAATAATAACCTGATGCTCTGCAATGATGCTGTCCGATTCTGGCCCCTCTTGAAGCGCAGGGTCCCCTTCAGACCCCAACCCTCCCTCCCTCCCTTGCGCCCCACACCTCACCTTGTAGAAACAGTCATTGGAAGACAGGTTGTGGCGGATCGAATCCTTCCATCCCTGGTAGCCTTCCTTGAAGAAGGGGAAGAGGGTGCTGATTTCTTGGATGATCTGAAAAGAGCAGGAAGCAAATGTGAAAGGATTCCTCGCTGGTCAGTGGGCACCGATCCCGGACAGTGGCCCCTAGAAACGCAGGCAATACTGGGAGATGATATATAATCAGTTGAAAAAAATGTTGAAATATACATTTATAAAGAAACCAGAAGCATTTCTATTGGGCATTGTGGGGAGTGATATAAATAGAAAGGATAAAGTTAATGGACTATGCAGAATTAGATAAACTAACAGGAAGGATTCAAAACCGGTGAAACCAGAAATTCATGGAAGACTGGAGTAAATTTACGGACTATTTGAAAAGTAATTGTGAAGAACAGACGACGTTTGTAGGGTTGCAAGAAATTTTGTGAGGAGTATTATTAGAAGTATTGTAAAAATGGATAAGGGGGAGTATGATTTGCTAAGAGATGTAAAGGCAATATAAAGTTAAGAAATGCATAAGAAGTGGTGAAAACGGTGGATCATCAGAGGTGCTGATGGAAGTCCAAAAAGATTGTATAAGTGATAAGCTTTGTGGTACATTTTATAATTTATATGTTAAAATTAATAAAAAATATTATATAAAAAAGAAAAGAAATGAAACGCAGGCAATACAACTCTTGGGGAGAACGACTCTGGATTCTAGGATTCTGCAATATCCTTCTGGAGGGCAGGAGGCCAGAATCTGGTAGAGAGCGCCATCTGCTGGAATGACCGGAGCTCTGCCACGCAGCTGACCGGGTGACCTTGGGCTGGCCAGCATCTCCAAGCCTTACCCGCCTCGCAGGGTTGTTGTGATAAGAGGGTAAGATTGGCTGCTTTGAGCTCCTTGGAGCAAAGGTGGGAAATAAACCAAACAAATAAATTGATTCCTGCGAGGGGGAATGGCTGGCCCAAGTATATATTGGATCAGATACAGCATTTTATATTTTATATATTTATATCTGAGGGCGAGAAGGTGGGACAGTGTTCTCGAAGCTACCAGCATGAGTTTGACCAAACTGCGGGAGGCAGTGGAAGACAGGAGTGCCTGGCGTGCTCTGGTCCAGGGGGTCACGAAGAGTCGGACACGACTAAATGACTAAACAACAACAACAAGCCAATATTATAAATACAATCATCTCAGCTCATTAATACCATGTTAATTTGAATGAATTCTGACAGCAGTAAATATGTGATCTATAGTTTTTTCTTCATGAAGTTGGTAAATAAGGTCGTATTGCTTTTTTCCAGCCAACCCATAACTGAATGTGCTCTATAACCTTAGACATTTCTGCAATATTCCAGCATGTTTTCACTGTTAATGTCATGCTAACATTCCTCTTTGTGGCAATTGAAATTTCTGTAGATGCTGAGAGCTTCATACTAGCTCATAAATATATATTTTTCTCACTACATCATTCAGATAACTTGATAAAATCACTTGAGAGTGCAGAGATTTTGTAACCTAATATTAGATCGCATGTGTGGTTATAATGCATAGTTAACCTTTTTTTCCAGAACAAGTTAATTGAGAAATTAGAAATCTGCTGTATTAGAAGAATTAGAATTTTATTATTACGGTCACAGACCAGTTCCAGCTCACTTACAATATCAGGGAAATCATAAAACACAACAGGAATACATTGAATTGCAGTTGGATATAACAGAGACAATTCAGATATAGCTGCAGTTAAAAATATATGAAATATGAAATGAGTATACCTCTAACCCTGATCCATCCTGCATTCTAGAGTCAAATACCGCATACTTTAATATGTAACATTTAATAATATTTAATAATGATTTCCTCTTATCTCTTGACAGATGGTTTTGACCCAGGCAAATATAAAATGCCGTATCTGATCCAATATATACTTGGGCCAGCCATTCCCCCTCGCAGGAATCAATTTATTTATTTGGTTTATTTCCCACCTTTGCTCCAAGGAGCTCAAAGCAGCCAATCTTACCCTCTTATCACAACAACCCTGCGAGGCGGGTAAGGCTTGGAGATGCTGGCCAGCCCAAGGTCACCCGGTCAGCTGCGTGGCAGAGCTCCGGTCATTCCAGCAGATGGCGCTGTCTACCAGATTCTGGCCTCCTCCCCTCCAGAAGGATATTGCAGAATCCTAGAATCCAGAGTCGTTCTCCCCAAGAGTTGTATTGCCTGCGTTTCATTTCTTTTCTTTTTTATATAATATTTTTTATTAATTTTAACATATAAATTATAAAATGTACCACAAAGCTTATCACTTATACAATCTTTTTGGACTTCCATCAGCACCTCTGATGATGCACTGTTTTCACCACTTCTTATGCATTTCTTAACTTTATATTGCCTTTACATCTCTTAGCAAATCATCCTCCCCCTTATCCATTTTACAATACTTCTAATAATACTCCTCACAAAATTTCTTGCAACCCTACAAACGTCGTCTGTTCTTCACAATTACTTTTCAAATAGTCCGTAAATTTACTCCAGTCTTCCGTGAATTTCTGGTTTCGCCGGTTTTGAATCCTTCCTGTTAGTTTATCTAATTCTGCATAGTCCATTAACTTCATCCTCCATTCCTTATCGACGGTAACTCTTCTTGCTTCCATTTTTGGGTCAATAATATTCTTGCTGCTGTTATTGCATATAAAATTGACTCTGCAATTCTGTGATAACCTAAGTCAGAGGTTTCCAACCAGTGTGCTGTGCATAGCTGTCAACTTTTCCCTTTTCTTGCGAGGAATCCTATTTGGAATAAGGGAATTTCCCTTTTAAAAAGGGAAAAGTTGACAGCTATGGTGCTGTGGAGGGACGCGGGTGGCGCTGTGGGTTAAACCACAGAGCCAAGAACTTGCTGATCAGAAGGTCGGCAGTTCGAATCCCCACGACGGGGTGAGCTCCCATTGCTCGGTCTCTGCTCCTGCCAACCTAGCAGTTCGAAAGCACGAAGTGCAAGTAGATAAATAGGTACCGCTCCGGCGGGAAGGTAAACGGCGTTTCCGTGCGCTGCTCTGGTTTGCCAGAAGCGGCTTAGTCATGCTGGCCACATGACCCGGAAGCTGTACGCCATCTCCCTTGGCCAATAAAGCGAGATGAGCGCTGCAACCCCAGAGTTGGCCACGACTGGACCTAAGGGTCAGGGGTCCTTTACCTTTACGGTGCTGTGGCACCCTGGGGTGCCTTGAATGATGGTCAGGTGTGTCCTCTGTCCCTCCTTCCTTCCCTTCCCTCCCTCTTCTAATGTCTCCCAAAGACTTGCACAGCTGCGGGATCACATTCACCCGGTGCTCTACCAGCTGCACTGGCTCCCGGTGGAGTACAGGATCAGGTTCAAGGTGCTGGTTTTAACCTTTAAAGCCCTATATGGCCTAGGACCCTCGTACCTACGGGACCGCCTCTCCTGGTATGTCCCACGGAGGACCTTACGGTCTTCAGACAAAAACATCTTGGAGGTCCCGGGCCACAGGGAGGTTAGGCTGACCTCAACCAGAGCCAGGGCTTTTTCAGTACTTGCCCCGACATGGTGGAACGCTCTGTCCCAAGAGACTAGACATCTTTCCGCAGGGCCTGCAAGACAGAGCTGTTCCACCAGGACTTTGGCCAAGGCACAGTCTGACCACCTCCTTTGGTCATCCTCATAGAACTCTAGCCCAATGGTTGCCATGAACGTGTTACTTCTGACTTTCGCCGCTCGCGCATGCGCTCAAAATGACATAACGTGCATGCGTGGAAGCGACAAATCGCAACCCGCGCATGTGCAGACGCGGGTTGCGTTTGCTTCCTTCAAGATGTGAACACGGCTCCGGAACAGATACCGTTTGTATCCAGAGGTACCACTGTATTTTAATTAAATGATTGTGATTTTATGTAAACTGTGTTACTTTTATTGTTGTTAGCTGCTCTGAGCCCAGCTTCGGCTGGGGAGGGCGGGATAGGAATAATTTTTATTATTATTATTATTATTATTATTATTATTATTATTATTATTATCATTATTATTTGCAGCAGCCCTGATCCTGCCATTGCTGGCTCCCAAGGTAAGGTGCTGACCTCGCTTTTACCTTTGGCCAGTCTCCGTTGGGCCACTAAGGCTGGGGGCATCCTCTGCCCTGTGGGGCAGCGTGAGGAACCCCCCTCTATTTTTTTTGGGGGGGGGAGCAGCTTAGAGACCAGGGGTGGCAGCAGCGGCTGCCCAAGGGACTCCCAAGAGAGGGGAGAGGAGAGTAACCACGGGGGGGGGGGCAGGTTTGGAAAAGGGTGAGGGGCTGCTGACTCTGCAAGCAAAGGGTGACCTAACTGGATGCTTATGCCCCCCCAGGGGTGCCACAGAAATAATGTACAGTGGACGCTCAGGTTGCGAGCGTGATCCGTGTGGGATGCATGTTCGCAACCCGCAGCTGCGCATGCATTGGTTGCGATTTGGCACTTCTGTGCATGCACAAAGCGCAATTTAGCACTTCTGCACATGTGCGACCACCAAAACGTGGAAGTAACACGTTCCGGTACTTCCAGGTTTCAGCGGTCCGTAACTCAAAAAAAACCCGCAACCTGAAGCAGCTGTAACCCCAGGTATAACTGTAGTTGGTTCAAAGGAGCCATGGACTCAAAAAGGATGAAAACCTCTGGCTTAATTGCATTCCCCACCAGAGATGGAAGAGGATGCCCCCTTCTGGGCAGCCTCTGCAACTGCAAAGGGAGAGACTCATGGAGTCGAGTCCCCCAGGGGTGAGATGCCAACAATGGGCGAATTTTAGCATAGACTCTCCATTTCCAGCCAACACCAATTGAAGCTGAGAAACCACCAAGTTCCCTTCAGCACTCGGTCAACTTCAGACTTGTCCCAGATCCTGCACTGGAGGGGGGTGGACTAGATGACAGCAGGAGGGACCCCTTCCAACTCTACTATGATTCATATTTAATAAAAATTATTATTATTATTATTATTATTATTATTATTATTATTACCCCGCCCTTCCTGGTTCAGAAAACCGGGCTCAGGGCGGCTAACAACAAATTTAAAATATTTAATTGATGCAACAACAAACAGCATAAAATGTGAATAACAATAAATTCAGAATTCAAAAATCAATTTAGGGGGGAAATCCATCCAATAAACATTAGATGATCCCCAGGGCTAGCTGGCTAAATTAGTCCTATTTATCATTTATATTGGTCATCAAATTGTAAATAAGAGAAGCTGTACTTTGTAACGATGCCTTATGAAGAACGGCTAAGGGAGCTGGGCATGTTTAGCCTGGAGAAGAGGAGGCTAAGGGGTGATATGATAGCCATGTTCAAATATATAAAAGGATGTCACATAGAGGAGGGAGAAAGGTTGTTTTCTGCTGCTCCAGAGAAGCGGACACGGAGCAATGGCTCCAAACTACAAGAAAGAAGATTCCACCTCAACATTAGGAAGAACTTCCTGACAGTAAGAGCTGTTTGACAGTGGCATTTGCTGCCAAGGAGTGTGGTGGAGTCTCCTTCTTTGGAGGTCTTTAAGCAGAGGCTTGACAACCATATGTCAGGAGTGCTCTGATGGTGTTTCCTGCTTGGCAGGGGGTTGGACTCGATGGCCCTGGTGGTCTCTTCCAACTCTAGGATTCTAGGATTCTATGAATTGTAACTGCCTGCCGTTCTCAAGCTGTGGGTCCCCAGATGTTGTTGGACTACAACTCCCATCATCCCTGAGCTCTGGCCTTGCTAGCTAGGGGGGATGGGAGTCGTTGTTCAACAACATCTGGGGACCCCCAGGTGGAGAAAGGCTGGATCTGAAAGGCCTCGCAATCGACTCCCAAATTAGGGAGCCCAACACCACCACCCTCTTTTGAGCATCGCTCTTGTGGCTTAGGGCCCTCGTATTTACGGGACCGCCTCTCCTGGTCTGCCCCACAGAGGACCTTAAGGTCCATGAATAATCATAGTTTAGAGGTCCCTAAGGAAGTCAGATTATCCTCCACCAGGGCCAGGGCCTTTTCAGTGATGGCTCCGACCTGGTGGAATTATCTGTCCTACAAGACCAGGGCCCTTCAGGATTTAACCTCCTTCTGCAGGGCCTGTAAGATAGAGCTATTCCACCTGGCTTTCAATTTGAACTTAGCCTGATCTTTTATTCCCCTTCCTCCCCTTTTTATGAAGATTCCGCGCTCTGGGATCCCACAGCTAATTCTCCCCTGGTCTCCTCGCTGGCCCAGATAGGACTAACTTAGCCAGCTAGCCCTGGGGATCGTCTAATGTTTATTAGATGGCTTTCCCCCCAAAATTGAATTTTGAATTTATTGTTATTCCCGTTTTATACTGTATTTTATGCTGTTTTTTGTTGCATCAATTAAGTGTTTTAAATTTGTTGTTAGCCGCCCTGAGCCTGGTTTTCTGAACCGGGAAGGGCGGGGTGTAAATTAAAAACTATTATTATTATTATTATTATTATTATTATTAAGCAGCTGTACCTGCCTCTCACTGCCAGAAATACTAGCTTCTAATAATTAAACGTTTCCTGCAACACACGGGCCGGACTAGATTGACCCTTGGCAACTCGACAATTCTATGAGTCTCTTAATTTCTTTTCTGGGATAGCGGTAGAGGATGCCTGGAACAGGAAACGGAAACCGTATCTCGCCTTTGTCCCACGTTGAGATCCAAAGCTGGCTTCCAATGTTAAAAAACCCTGTTAGGTAACCCTGGCCCACCTAATAATAATAATAATAATAATAATAATAATAATAATAATTTTATTTATACCCTGCCCTCCCCGGCCAGAGCCAGGCTCAGGGCAACTAACACCAATAATTTAAAATCACAGTAAAAACATAATAGGGGGAAAAACCTGAATTTAAAATACAGGTTAAGCTCCTGAAGGTAATGGGGGCCCTTTCTATGTCCAGCTGTCCTTTGCCAACAACAAACTGTCACTGTTTTTTTGTGTTGAATAAATGCTATATGGTAATTGATGGACCTCATAGGTATCTCAAGCCATTTGCATGCAACAAAATACTCGTATTTTATCAGAGCAACTGTTGAACTGAAATACAATACATCCAGGTTGTTTTTTCCTTTAATTTTTTTGGGGGGGCCCTAAGCTATAGCTTGTTTAGCTTATACCAGGGGTCAGCAAACTTTTTCAGCAGGGGGCCGGTCCTCTGTCCCTCAGACCTTGTGGGGGGCCGGACTATATTTTTTTTTGGGGGGGGGGGAATGAATGAATTCCTATGCCCCTCAAATATCCCAGAGATGCATTTTAAATAAAAGCACACGTTCTACTCATGTAAAAACACGCTGATTCCCGGACCGTCTGTGGGCCGGATTTAGAAGGCAATTGGGCTGAATCCATAGCTGTCAACTTTCCCTTTCTTTAAGGGAAATTCCCTGATTCCGAATGGGATTCCTCGCAAGAAATTATCTCTTTCAGCTTCTGCCTTCTGGAAGAAGGTACAGGGTTATAAAGACCAGGACTAGCCGCCTGAGAAACAGTTTCTACGCAAATGAAATTCTGGTTCTAAATGCAGCATAAAGAGTCTCTTTAGTATATTGTATTTTAAAATGGGGTTTCAGAGTTTTTAGCGGGTTTTGGATGTTTTATGTAGATTTCCAATTTCATTGTTCTGTATGGGACAATGACAATAAAGATATCGTGAAATTTACGGCATGTAATGCCCTAAGAGAGAATATTATGAAAATGATATACAGGTGGTACATGACCCCAGTCAAGCTTGCAAAAATTTATCATTTGCCCGATAACAAATGTTGGAAATGTAAAGAGACTGAAGGTACATTCTTTCACCTTTGGTGGACCTGCCCAAGGATCAAGGCTTTCTGGGAAATGATCTATAATGAAATGAAAAAGGTATTTAGATATACCTTTCTGAAGAAACCAGAGGCCTTTCTCCTGGGCATGGTTGGCCAATTGGTGTCAAAGAAAGACAGAATTTTTTTTATGTATGCTACAACAGCAGCAAGAATACTCATTGCAAAATATTGGAAGACACAAGATCTACCCACTCTGGAAGAATGGCAGATGAAGATGATGGACTATATGGGACTGGCAGAAATGACCGGCAGAATCCGAGACGAGGGAAAAGAGTCGGCGGAAGAAGATTGGAAGAAATTTAAAGACTACTTACAGAAATACTGTAAAATTAATGAATGTTAGAGCGATGTTGGGCAGAAATTAAGTGGTTTCCAGCTGTAATGTTTAAGAGATATGAAAAGAAAAAAAAAGGTTTAGAAATAAGTAAAAATTAATGGTGAGGATTTGCTGAACTAACAATTTGAATTGGAATACAAGAAGGGGAGGTATGAGGAGGTCTGGAAAATAAGTTAAAAGAAAATAAGTAATGGAAATTCTATGTGTTTTTAATTATTTTTGTATTTCTGTATTTTTGTTATTTTTTCTTTTTATTTTACGTTGTATTATTTTTTGAAAACTTTAATAAATATCCTATAAAAAAAGACAATAAACATATCGTATATCGTAAGAAAAGGGAAAAGTTGACAGCTATGGCCTGATCCAGCTCCTGGGCCTTAGATTGCCCCCCATGGTCTTCAGAGTTAGGAGAACTGGGGGGGTTCATTGAGTGGGGAAGCTTAGGGTCTGGATGGGGGGACCCAAGAAGCCTGTTATCTCCCCAGGCATCTGTCAGCTGAGCAGGCTCATTCCTCCTACTGTATGTAGTGTAAATATCTTCCCCACATCATCCATGGGTCAGAGATCGGTCAAGCCAGATGGGGATTAGCGCCTGCAGGGTGCAAATTGCTTTGGTGGAGGGGAGAGGAATGTTGCATTGGAATCAGGCAGCATCACTGGAACTCGCCTCCCTGCTGGTGCCCTCTCTCTCCAAGCCCTCTCAATTGTCTCCCAAGGCATTTGCCCAGGAGATCCGCAGGGGCATCGAATCGAGTGATCTGGGTCAGGCTGCACACTTACCGGAGAGTAAGTCCCACTCAACTTAGTGCAGACATCACAAGAGCAAAATCCAAACTTTGGAAGGAAAGAAACTTAATCAATACAGTGGTCCCTTGGTTCTCAAACAAGGGACCCTGCTGAAAAAGTTTGCTGACTCCTGCTGAAGACTATAAGCAAGATCCAGGATCAATTTTACAGAGGGACCTTCCACAAAGCGTTGCCAAGAGGCAGTCCTTGACTCCCAATAGCAATGGCCAAGCCCGACCCCTTGGGTCGAGGGCCTCTGAGAATGCACAGAGTGCCTATCAAACGTATTTATTTATTGCATTTGAGCCCACCTTTCCGCTAAGGGCCTCAAGGTGGCCACGTCGTTCTCTCCCTCCTCATGTCATCCGCACAACAGCCCTGTGAGGTAGGCTCAGCTAAGAAGGAGCAACTGGCCTTTGAGGCCACATCCAGTGAGCTTCACGGCCAAGGGAAGGGGATTCGAACCCTGGTCACTGGTGGAGGAACACGATCCTGATGGGGTGCCATTGCGGCCGCCCCCAGCTCCACCACTGATCCTGGTCTCCCACTTCCTAGTCCAGCGCTCTAACCATTGCACCACCACTGCCTTTCCAATTTCTAAACTTCACCCTGCACCTTGTATGCTGCCCTGTTTTTCAGTCACAATATATTCTGGTCCTATATTGCACGAATGAACCCCTTGCTCCCCCCCACGGATGGCCGTCGCTCCTCCAAACTAGTATTTCCCCAGAATTACACCCATGGCTGTAATTCAGAGGCATAACGCCCACTCTCATCGCCTTCAAAGGACTCTCATCCAGCAGCATCGACATCGAGTGGCAGGGAGTTCCATAGATTAATCCTGCACTGAGTGGGAAAAGTATATACCCCCCTTTGTCCAAAATCTGCTGCAGGAAGAACCACAAATTGTAGGCTTCTGGAAGAGGGAGAAATTCTTCTCATGAGTAAACCCACTCAAATTAATGGAGCTAAATCACTCAGGGTCATTCATTTCAATGGGTCTAGCCTGAGGACGACTAATAATAGATAGAACACTTTTTTTTCTGCGCCAAGTTCTCCATATAATCAAAATTAGAATTAACATGAATGAATAAAACCTACCCGGGCTAATTATACTATGATCTTTTAAACTGGGGGAGGCGGGTATGGATATTGTTTGTTACCAGGTTTTGTATTTTTCTGTTTTTATATTGTAAACCACCCTGTGATCCTTGGATGCTGATGTATAAATTAATAATAAATATAACAACAACAACAACAACAATATTTTCTTATTAAAATCTGAATTATTTCACTCCCTCTTTAGTTTCCTCCACCCTGAATTGCACAAAAACCAAACATCTCCCCCCCCCTAAAAAATACTATCAAGGGTTTTTTGGTGAGGATGGCTTCCCCCATTGCAGAGGTGTTGGAAGGGGGGCGGGAAGAGGAGATTCCTAGGTATCCCAGAGGGCTTTTTTATCTTCCTGAAGCAGCTTAGCACAGCTGGGGGGGAGAAACGGGTACCTGGAAATAAATATTCCCTTCAATTTCAGAGATAATAAAGGCTTGGAGCAAGGCATTTTGCTAAGTGGTTTGGGAAAGAGCAGTCCTTAGGCAGATAAGAGCCCTGGTCTTTGAAATCCTAGCCCTAGCCTGACCCCAGGATGATCTAGAATATTTATTTCATTTCCTAAAAGGTATACACTGAAACCCTCAAAGCATCAGTAAGGAAATTCGACAACAATTTTAGACTTCTGGAAAGTTAAAATAGATGAAAAACAGGATTAAATCTCTCATTGCAGAGGGTTGGACTAGATAATTATAAAGTGCCTTCCAACTCTTCAATTCTAAATATCTAGCTGGGCTGGTCTGAACAAAAATGTTCCCATCGGGCGGGCGCTGACAGTGAATATCAACAGGCAGGGAGTTTCAAAGTGTACAGGTGCCACCACACTAAAAGATTGAATTTCTACAAATGTGGGGAGGGTGTTGTTTCGGATCGAAGTGGTTGAATGGGTGCGTATGGGCTAAGACAATCTCTGATGGGTAAATAGGGAGCAATCCTGATTACTTGGACCAGAATGAAGCCCTGGAAGAGGGGCAGGCACTCCCATAAAAACATACGATGTACCAAAAAAAAGCTGCCTTGCTTTTACTGTCCTGCAGGAAACCCAGGAAAGCAGCGATGGTTGCAAGGCAACGGAGCCCATCTCCGCACAAGCCTAGGGATGTCAGAATTTCAAATAAATCCCATCATCCTGAATGATCATAGTGGAAAATAAGTCCCCATGATTTGGAAAGAGTTGTTGTGCTAAGGCAGCCTGTTCTGCAGCCTTTGAGGGATGAATTAAACACCAGTTGAATTGTGAAGCTCCACAAGGATCGGGCCCAGCTATTCCAGCATCACAGAAATTGGGACAAGTATCCCTGCAAGTAGGCTCAGGAAAGCTCCAAACCTAAAAAAGGTCAAGACAAAATCCTAAGGTTTTCTGGGTTCGAACACATTGCACAAGGCAAAGGATATTAATCCTAGGGCCGCTGAATTCGTAATGGAAGCGAATGCCATTAAGTCCTGAGCAGTAAAAATTTCCCTTTTGACCATAATACATTATCGATCTATTCCAGAATCCTGTTCTCACAGCAGCCAACCTGATGCCCATCGTGGGAAAACAACAAACAGGATCTGAGCACAAGAGTCTTCTCTCTCCTTTCCTGAAACTTCCAGTAACTGCCTCCAGCTGTGGTGGCAAAGCCCAGCCATTCTGGCTAGTAGCCCATGAATTTATCCAATCCTCTTTAAAATCCATACAGGTTGGTGGCCATCTCTGCTTCCCGCAGTTTAACTCTGTGCTGCCTGAAAAATGAGAACTTCCTTTAACCTGTTCTGAATCTCCCAGTATTCAGATTCCTGGGATGCTGCTACAGTTATGAGAGGAGGAGAACGACTTTTCTCTAGGCTCTTTTCCCAGGTCGTGCGTAATTTTACAAACTTCTATTGTGTCGCCTCAAAGGGAGAACCAATTCTAGGAACCTCCCTACACATCTGAAGGCAGCTTTTACAGTCGGATGTATGCTGTAAATTCTGCTGGAAGCTGCCCAGAGTGGCTGGGGCAATCCAGTCAGATGAGCTGGGTACAAGCAATTAATAATAATAATAATAATAATAATAATAATAATAGTAGTTTTTTCTCTAAAGAGTCTCCTTTTTTCATAGGAGAGTTGCTCCATCTGCTCCATCTTGGTGGCCCTTTTCTGCACTTTTCCCAACTCCATGATATCTTTTTGTAGGGACGCCCCCCCTCACCCCCCACCCTTCTGATCATCTTACCTGGGACAATTTGAGCTTCCGGCTTGGAGAGGTCTGGATGGCCAGTGCAATCATTGCTAAATAGGTGTAGGGGGGCTTGGGGTGACGGTGGTAGTTTTTCTTCTTCCTCTTTGCCTTTCTGCCCCCCTCCTTGGCCGGACCCTCGCCCTGCCTGCCACCAGGCTCCTCGGCAGACCCCAGAGCTTCCTTGCCCAGGGTGGGGTCCTGATCCAGGGTGCCATTGTCAGGATTTTGGTGTGGACTGGAGGTGGCAGACATTGCTGCTGCTGTTGCTGCTGCCTCCGCCTGGGAGAGCCTGAAGGGTTGGTCAACTGACCAGCAGGATAAACAGCTTGTTGCCCTAAAGGAGGAGGAAGATTTGGAACCCATTCATGTCTTTATCATGCTGATGATGGAATCTCAGCCTGGAGATGGAGAACCTGCAGGGCAGAAGGGTGTGAGGGGAGGGGCACAGGGGCCAGTTGGCAAACCATTAACATCTGGCTGCTAATCTCTGAGCCAGAGTTGCAGAGCCTGGGTGAGCCCCATGAGATACCTACTGCAGGCATGTAGGTATTTGCACCTCTTGGTAGCAGCGCCTAGTGGTGCTGCCCTTCGCAAGGGCTTGCCTGAGTGGCACGCAAAACATCTGGAGCAGAACCAGGTCCCCGGGCTGAACAGGAACCCACAAATTGGAGGTTTAATTTGTGGCGAGCAACCTATCCAAAGGTCATCAAAGTGGGAAGGGTAGCTAATGCTGCAGAAGACAGAATCGGGATTCAAGGTGACCTTAGGAAATTGGGGAACTGGGGCCCAAACTAACAAAATTGAATTTCCAGAGGGACAAATGTCAAGTTCTGAACTTACAAATATAACATTGGGGACATCCGCCTTACTAGCAGAACATGTGAAAAGGACCATGGGGTCTTAGTACAGTGGTAACTCGGGTTAAGAACTTAATTCGTTCCGGAGGTCCGTTCTTAACCTGAAACTGTTCTTAACCTGAACCACCACTTTAGCTAATGGGGCCTCCTGTTGCGCCACCAGAGCACGATTTCTGTTCTCATCTTGAAGCACAGTTCTTAACGTGAAGCACTATTTCTGGGTTAGCGGAGTCTGTAACCTGAAGCGTCTGTAACCCGAGGTATCACTGTAGTACACAAGCTGAACATGAGTTGACAGTGTGATGCGGCAGCAACCCCCCCCAAACCCCCCCACACTGATGCTATTCTGCATCAACAGAAATCTAGTGTCCAGATCAAGGAAATTCATAGTACAGTGGTACCTCGGGTTACAGACGCTTCAGGTTACAGACTCCGCTAACCCAGAAATAGTACCTTGGTTTAAGAACTTTGCTTCATGAGAACAGAAATTGCGCTGCGGCAGCGGGAGGCCCCATTATCTAAAGTGGTACCTCAGGTTAAGAATGGTTTCAGGTTAAGAACAGACCTCCAGAATGAATTAAGTTCTTAACCCGAGGTACCACTGTACCACTGTATTCTGCCTTGGTCAGATCACACCTGGAAGACTGTGTCCAGTTCTGGGCATAACAATTTAAGAGGGATATTGACAAGCTGAAATGTATGCAGAGGAGGGAAACCAAGATGATCCGGGGTTTGGAAACAAGCCTTGCGAGGAGCGCTTGAAGGAGCTGAATATGTTTAGCCTGGAAAAGAGGAGACTAAGAGGAGATATGGGATCCATCTTCAAATATCTCAAGGGCTGTCACATGGAAGATGGAGCCAGCTTGCTTTCTCCTGCTCTGGAAGGTAGGACTCGAACCCATGGCTTCAAGTCAGAAGAAAGGAGATTCCAACTGAACACCAGGATGCAGTCCTGGAAGGAAGCCCCACTGAGTTCAAAGAGACTTACTTCCGAGTAAAAAGGTAAAGGTACCCCTGCCCGTACGGGCCAGTCTTGACAGACTCTGGGGTTGTGCGCCCATCTCACTTAAGAGGCCAGGGGCCAGCGCTGTCCGGAGACACTTCCGGGTCACGTGGCCAGCGTGACATCGCTGCTCTGGCGAGCCAGAGCCGCACACGGAAACGCCATTTACCTTCCCGCTGGTAAGCGGCCCCTATTTATCTACTTGCACCCGGAGGTGCTTTCGAACTGCTAGGTTGGCAGGCGCTGGGACCGAGCAGCGGGAGCGCACCCCGCCGCAGGGATTCGAACTGCCGACCTTTCGATCGGCAAGTCCTAGGCGCTGAGGCTTTAACCTTTAGCGCCACCTGCGTCCCCTCGTTACTTCCGAGTAGACCCACTGTAAACTGCTCAAGTCACTGTTTCCACATTCCTGATTCTTGCATCTGTGGAAAGCTTTTGTGTGCATTATACTGATGCCTGTTGTGTTTGACTGATGTTTTATGATGAGTGTCCAGCAGGAAGACACAAGATTTACCCACCCGGGAAGAATGGCAGATGCAAGTGATGGACTATATGGAACTGGCGGAAATGACTAGCAGAATCCGAGACCAAGGTGAAGAGTTGGTGGAAGAAGATTGGAAAAAATTTAAAGTTTATCTACAGAAACATTGTAAAATTCAGGAATGTTAGAAGGATATTGGAATGAAGTAATGTGGTTTTAGCAGAAATGATATCAAGGATTAGGTAACAATTGATTTTTTAATTGGTGAAAGATGAGAATGTAAAATTACAGTATATTAAGATAAATTATTAGGATAAAAACAAAGCTGGAAAGGATTTGCTGAAACATCTAATTGAACTAGAATACAAAAAAGGGAGGTGTGAGGAGGTCAAGGAAACAAGCAAAGGAAAGAAAGTTATGTAAAAGTTTGAGCTGTTTTTCTTTTTCTAACTGTATTTTTTCTGTATTTTTTAATTTTTCTTTTTGTTGTTGTTTCTAATTTTCTTTTTGTAATCTTTAAAACTTGAATAAATATTATTTTTTTAAAAAATATGATGAGTGTCCAGCAACCCTGAGTGCAGGAATCAGAGCTGGGGATTCAGTGGTTCTCCAGATGTTGTGGAACTGCTGCTCCCATTTTCATCCCTGACCATCATCGGCCATCGTGGTTGCCTGGAGTTGACACAGAGAGCCAGGGTGCTGTAGCAGTTAGAGTGCCGAACTATGACACAGGAGACCTGGGTTCGAATTCCCCCTCCACCCTGAAGCTCACTGGGTGATCCACTCACTGCCTCTCAGCTGAACACCTCACAAGGTTGTTGTGGGGATTAAAGAGGAGGGGGAGAATTAGATCAGCCACCTTGAGCGGCTTAGAGGGAAAGGTGGGATATAAAAGGGTGAAAGATTTCTGCCTTGCAGGGGGTTGGACTAGATGACCACTTGTGGCCCCTTCCAACTTTGCAATTCTGTGATTCTAAGAAATTTTAAATATGAGTTAGATCCGCCAGAAGCTCTGCTCTGCTCTCCCCGGTCCCGGAAGGATCCTTTTAAAAAGTCCCATATGCTCAGAGACTTTGCGCCTATTCATTGGGGGAGATGGGAAGCCCAGAGCAGTTGTTCTTTAGATGTCCCTTTTATGAAGAGGCATGCAGTGAGACCATTGGTCCCCTACTGGTGAGGCTCGCTGACCTCCCGGAAAAGCAAAAATTTGACCTTCTCCTGTTAGGCAAAGATCATAAGACGACCCAGATGGTCGCCAGATTCTGTGTACAGATCTGTAGGCGCAGACCATCCCCCTGACCCAAACCAGCTCGTTAAGAAAATCCCCAAACACAGTTCCATGGGTGATTCTGGGTCATCTCTCTGCAGTGGCTTATCTTAAAATTTTAAGTGTCTATATGATTATCTCATTTATAAATTTTAAATTTATTGTTGTACATTGTTTTAATTGTTTGTTTTCTTTCTGGGATTGTACCCCCAAGTGTGTTTTATAAACTGGTCTCCGACCGTAATAAATTATCTATTTATCTGAGTTAGATCTGTATGGCCACTCCTGTTATGGGGAGCAAAGAAAGCACTGATTTCTTTTCCTGGAGGGAGAAAGAAACAGACTAGTCTGCTCCCCCCTCCGAATTTAAATTTTGCGTCTGGAGATGCAAGAGACTGGAGATTTTGGCTCAAGCACCCCAGAAGGGGTCCTCCTTTCAGGGAATTATCAGTCTCTTGCTTTCTTTCCTTAGGGAAAGAGTCCTTTTGATTCCTCATCTCAATCCACATGCAGAGAGCTTCAAACACTTGTCTGGCCCCAGAGGGGATCCCATCCTCTGCTTGAGTAGCTGCACTGAATGCCCCTCACAAGCCCCAGGGAGCAGGGAATGGCACAGGAAAGGGCAGACAGGAGCCTGTCTGTCCGTCCGTCCCTCCGTCTGTCTGTCTGTCTGTCTGTCTCTCTCTCTCTCTCTCTCTCTCTCTCTCTGCCTGTCACCCAGACACTCTCCAACTCCACCCAGCCTGCCCAATCCGATCCTCAGGTGGATCTGGCACTTCATATCAAGCTCATACCAAGAACTAACTTAGTTGGTCTTTAAGGTGCTACTGGAAGGAATTTTTTTTGTTTTGATACCCCTCCCCACCTTCTCACTATATAGACTATGGCAGACCAACACGGCTACCTATCTGTAACTGGCACTTCAGTATACCTGAAGGAGCGTCTCCACCTCCATCGTTCTGCCCAGACACTGAGGTCCAGCGCTGAGGGCCTTCTGGCGGTTCCCTCATTGCGAGAAGCCAAGTTACAGGGAACCAGGCAGAGGGCCTTCTCGGTGGTGGCACCCGCCCTGTGGAACGCCCTCCCACCAGATGTCAAAGAGATAAACAACTATCTGACATTTAGAAGACATCTGAAGGCAGCCCTGTTTAGGGAAGCTTTTAATGTTTGATGCATTACTGTATTTTAATATTTTGTTGGAAGCCGCCCAGAGTGGCTGGGGAAACCCAGCTAGATGGGCGGGCTATAAATAATAAATTATTATTAATTATTAATTATTAATTATTATTATTATTATTATTATGGGCATGGAAGCAGAGGAAGGAGGCCAGATGTCAGAATCATAGAACTTGAGAGTTTGCAGGGACCCCAAGGCTGCAGGATCTGATCTCTTTCCGCAGGGCCTGTAAGACAGAGTTGTTCCGCCTGGCCTTTGGCTTGGAATCAACTTGATCCCCTTCCCCTCTTTCCTCTTTCCTTTCTCCTTCTGTGATGGAACTCCTATTTGGGGACTTCCCTGGCTTTTTTCTGGCCCACGTAGGACCAGTCTGGATAGTTGGCCTTGGTGAAGACTTGACGTTTTCATCCCCAAAAAACTTTTTGATTTGAGTTTCTACTGAAATGAGGCTGCATTTTAATGTTGTATTTTTATCTTGTTTTTAAGTTGTAATGGTAACGGTAACGGTAAAGGGAACTCTGACCTTTAGGTCCAGTCGTGGCCGACTCTGGGGTAGCGACGCTCATCTTGCTTTATTGGCTGAGGGAGCCGGCGTACAGCTTCCGGGTCATGTGGCCAGCATGACTAAGCCGCTTCTGGCGAACCAGAGCAGCGCACGGAAACGCCGTTTACCTTCCCGCCGGAGTGGTACCTATTTATCTACTTGCACTTTGATGTGTTTTGGAACTGCTAGGTTGGCAGGAGCAGGGACCGAGCAACGGGAGCTCACCCCGTCGCAGGGATTCGAACCGCCAACCTTCTGATCGGCAAGCCCTAGGCTCTGTGGTTTAACCCACAGTGCCACCCGCGTCCCTATTTAAGTTGTATTTTAATCAACTGTTTTTATACCTGGTGTTAGCTGCCCTGAGGCCTTGGCTGGGGAGGGCGAGGTATAAATAAAAAATATTTATTATTATTATTATTATTATTATTATTATTATTATTATTATTATTATTTTCAGTCCAACCCCCTCCAATACAGGAATCTCAGCTAAAGAATCCATGACAGGTGGCCATCCAACCTCTGCTTAAAAACCTCCAAGGAAGGAGACCTCTGTTCCACTGTCCAAAAGCTCTTACTGTCAGAAAGTTCTTCCTAGTTTTTAGTCAAAATCTCCCTTCCGGTAACTTGCCTCCTCTTTCCCAGACTAAACATATGCAGACCTCTGGGCATTTTGGCCACCCTCCTCAGTTAGACTTCTTCACCAGCTGAGTGTATGTAGCGACTGGGTCGTTAAAATAAAAGGCTGCCCACAATATCTTTGCTTACTTCTGTTTTGAATATATAATAATCAAACAGCTGCAACTCACCACCCCTCACAACTCCATGCCAGCGCTACACAAAACACACGGTCAACTTAAATACAGTTTTCAAATAATCAATTACCCTACCACATTACTGCATTTGGTGCAGCAGTTAAACTCCCCCTCTAATTATTTAAATTGTCGAGAGACCACAGGTGTGTTGAATTGTCAAGAGCTCACAGGTGTGTTGCCATTCAGATCAAGACTACAAACATGCTTCTGAGTAGCACCATTCACCACCTCCATATTAGGAAAACCCAACATCCTCTGCACACCTTCCAGCTTGTCAACATCCTTCTTAAATTGTGGTGCCCAGAATTGGACACAGTATTTCAAGTTGATCTGGACACTAGATTTCTCTCAAGGCAGCCATTAGCTTTTTTTGCTGCTGCATCACACTGTTGGCTTGTGGTCTACTGTTGTTGTTGTTTAGTCATTTAGTTGTGTCCGACTCTTCGTGACCCCCTGGACCAGAGCACACCAGGCCCTCCTGTCTTCCACTGCCTCCCGCACTTTGGTCAGACTCATGCTGGTAGCTTCAAGAACACTGTCCCACCATCTCATCCTCTGTTGTGCCCTCCATCTTTCCCAGCATCAGGGTCTTTTCCAGGGAGTCTTCCAGGGAGGTGGCCAAAGTCTTGGAGCCTCAGCTTCAGGATCTGTCCTTCCAGTGAGCACTCAGGGCTAATTTCCTTCAGAATGGATCGGTTGGATCTTCTTGCAGTCCATGGGACTCTCAAGAGTCTCCTCCAGTACCAGAATTCAAAAGCATCAATTCTTTGGCAATCAGCCTTCTTTATGGTCCAGCTCTCACTTCCATACATCACTACTGGGAAAACCATAGCTTGAACTATATGGACCTTTGTCAGCAAGGATGTTGTCTCTGCTTTTTAAGATGCTGTCTAGGTTTGTCATTGCTTTCCTCCCAAGATGTGGTCTACGAAGACACCCTAGATGCTTTCCACATGTCCTGCTGGCAAGCCAGGTGTCCCCCACCCTATATTTGTCCATCTGTCATGGGTGAAGCATCTTCTTGGCACTCTCAATTCCATCTTCTTTCCCTCCCCTTCCCTCACCTGTTGTTCTTTGTCGGGCCTCTGGTCCAGGACCAGGAAGAAGACCTTATACTTATACACCTTGCTCAGTATTGTGCAGCCTTGACTGGCAGGGGCAGCCTGACCTGGATATGTCATGGCCGGCTGGGTTGAGGGGAGTTGTAGTAGTCCAGGCTGGCAGAAGTCCCACCATTCCTTCTGCCTACCCAGAGCCTTTTGCACCAGGCGCAACACAATCACAAACCCTTCCAGATCTGTTGTTGTTATTGACACCTGTCTGTCTCAAGAGGCAATGGAGTGTGCCTCCAGGGACGAAGCCAAAATGCTGCGTTGGATGAAGCGAAAATGCTGCGTCAGTAGCACCAAAGTGATCTCGCTGGGGTGCAAGCCTGGGTAGGGTGCTTGGAGGTCCTGGGATGCTCAGATGGCAAGACCCCTCTTTTGTTTTCGTTTTTTTCATAAATATTTATTAGATTTTTCCAAATTAATGCAAAAAACAAACAAAAAACAAAACCACACAAAAAATAACAAAAATACAGAAAAACAAAAACAAATGTAATTTTCATTACTTATTTCCATTAACTTATTTCCCAGACCTCCTCTCACCTCCCCCTTTTGTATTCCAGTTCGAATTCTTAACTCAGCAAATCCTTATTATAACTTGTTGTAACTTATTTTAACTTATTACTCAACCTTTACATTACAGCTGGTAACCACTTAATTTCTGTCCAACATCAATCTAACATTCATTAATTTTACAATATTTCTGCAAATAGTCTTTAAATTTCTTCCAATCTTCTTCCGCCGACTCTTTTCCCTGGTCTCGGATTCTGCCGGTCATTTCTGCCAATCCCATATAGTCCATCATCTTCATCTGCCATTCTTCCAGAGTGGGTAGATCTTGCGTCTTCCAATATTTTGCAATGAGTATTCTTGCTGCTGTTGTTGCATACATAAAAAAGTTCTATCCTTCTTTGGCACCAATTGGCCGACCATGCCCAGAAGAAAGGCCTCTGGTTTCTTAAGGAAGGTATATTTAAATAAGACCCCTCTTTTGACCTTGATGATGTGGCCCAAACGAAAGCAGAACGAGACGTTTGGCACCAGCTGGGCTGCCGGAAGGAGGCAGACAAGGCTCCACTTAACTGTCTTAGGGACTCCACTCCAGTTTTGTGTAGGGTTCACTCCTTAGCCTTTTCTTTTCCCCAATATATTCCCCACATAGGGAGCTTAGGGTGGGATAGGAGTGTCTCCGCCCCCATCGCTCAGCCTGGACACTGAGGTCCAGCTCCGAGGGCCTTCTGGCGGTTGCCTCCCTGCGAGAGGCCAAGCTACAGGGAACCAGGCAGAGGGCCTTCTTGGTGGTGGCGCCCGCCCTGTGGAAAGCCCTCCCACCAGATGTCAAAGAAATAAACAACTACCTGACATTCAGAACCCACCTGAAGGCAGCCCTGTTCAGGGAAGTGTGAAATAGTGTATTTTTCATCTTTGTTGGAAGCCGCCCAGAGTGGCTGGGGAAACCCAGCCAGATGGGCGGGGTACAAATAATAAATAATAATAATAATAATAATAATAATAATAATAATAATAATAATCATCCCGTTAAGGCTTTGTTCTATTTTAGGTTTTTCTAATAAGCTTTTTGATTTTTTATTATTTAGTTGATTTCCACAAGATAATATTTATAGTCAATTACTTCTCGTTTCAGGGATTTTCACGGTACAGTGGTACCTCGGGTTAAGTACTTAATTTGTTCTGGAGGTCCGTTCTTAACCTGAAACTGTTCTTAACCTGAAGCACCACTTTAGCTAATGGGGCCTCCCACTGCTGCTGCGCCGCCGGAGCACAATTTCTGTTCTCATTCTGAAGCAAAGTTCTTAACCCGAGGTACTATTTCTGGGTTAGCAGAGTCTGTAACCTGAAGCATCTGTAACCCGAGGTACCGCTGTATTTCATTTGCTTTCTGCAATTTCTCAATTCCGTGACTGTCTTTTTCTATTGGTTTCCTGGGGTGTGGCCTCTGTCGCCTGCAGATAGCTTCTGGGAGCCGCAGGTGAGAGTTGAGCACAGCGAGGGGCTCCAAGGTAGACCAACGACCCCAGAAGGAGCAAGGTGTGTCCCCCACGAGAGGTCCCAGCCCTCCCCTAACCCCCTTCCCACACATCTTCCCTCCTACCCTTCGTCAATCAAGAAAGGGACGCATCATCTCTTCATCTACACAGCTGCATCACAGCCATGGTTTATTCATACTCACACACCAGCTTGAATTGCATCACACGCCCTCCACGGCTTCCATGGAACAGGCCATTGGACCTGCTCTCACCCAGTGGCAAATATCCCGTGTTGCATGCAAGCAAGCATCCTTTTCGCACGGGGCTCAGGAGCCGCTGGGAAAACCTACCTACTGGCAGGGATACTGCTTCACCTTGCTGCCCCCTCCATTGCAGCTGTGCCCAGAGCAGGCCCAGAGTGCCACCTGCAACCCCTTGGCCCATCACTCCGTCTTCTCAGAGATCCCTTTGGCATGGCAACTTTGGGCGCACAGTCTCCAGCTCCAGACCCACGGCAGAGAGCCCTGGGCTGGTGAAGAGGGAGAAGCACGCTCCCTACGTTTAGCATGCCCTTCCCACGGGCAGCGCCAGGGTATGCCCGCTTCCGGTTCTGCCACCTGTTCCTGTCCTTTGCAGATGAACAGCCCCTGCTGGCGTCGGAGCCACCGCCTTTCGGAGCCTCGCCCACGCTGTGGTTCCCTCGTCCACATTGCCGCAGGCTTTCCTCTCGTCCAGTCCCTGGGCTTCTCGAGCCGATGGATCTAGTAGTGGCCTCGCAGTCTGTCCATGAAACTGGGCTTGGCCGTTCGCTCCCTCGCCTGGTGGCGCTTTGGGGGCCCCTCTGGCACTGCCCGGGGCCTGGGCTCATCACGCGGCATCTGCTCCTCTTCCTTGGCATGGGGCTTCCTTGCCTTGGTGCCGCTGGCCTGGTGGTGGCCTCGCCTGGCGTTCCCACGCGCCTTGCCCGCCCTTGCCCGCTTCTCCAGCTCCCTCTGCCGGGCTGACAAGTACGCCTTCTCCCTCTCCACGATCTTGGCCTCCCTCAGCGAACGGCGCTCAAAAGCCTCCACGATCCGGGGGATCCGGTTCTCCGCCTGCAGCTGCATGGCCACCTCCTCCGCGGAGGGGTCCGGCTTTTTCTTGCCGGAGACCAGAGTGGCGCGGGGCCTCTGCTGCTCGCAGAAGAGGCAGGAGCACGTGGCGGGAGAGGTGCTGGCATCGTCGCAGCTGTGGAGCCGGGGAGCCTGCAGGAGGGGAAACCAGTGAAAAAAAGACAGTCAGAGACCCAAGAAATTACACAGAACTAAAGAAATTACCGTGCAAATCCCTAAAACGAGAAGTAATCGACTACAGAATAACAAAAATCAAAAAATAAACTAGAATTAAAAAAAGACTTAACGAGGTGCCGGCTACAAAACTCATTTCACTGAACTAATCAGTTTCCTCAGAAGGAAATAAAGAAATTATAAGATTTTAAGTGATATCAAATAAGCTCAAGATCAGAGCTGAAAATGCTTCCTCGAGTTTACAAAGAAAGTATGAAAACCTCAATGACAAGTTTTAAACATAGCCCTATTTAAGAGAATCAAGCAGCAGTGATAAGAAATTGAGGTTTTGAAGTTTCAAACAAACTCAAAAACAGGGCAGAGACTCAGACAAGTTTTAAACATAGCCCTATTAAGAAATTGAGGTTTTAAGTTTCAAACAGACGCAAAAACAGGGCTGAAAAGCTCCTGACTGCTGATGTTAAAGAATGATTTTTGTGATTCTATAGTCAATTACTTCTCGTTTCAGGGATTTTCACGGTAATTTCTTTTGTTCTGTGCAGGAGGGGAAAGGCAGAAGGGCAGGAAGCGGAGGCTCAGCGGGTTTAGGGTATGGTTACCAGATTTTTTCCAATAAATCCGGGGACACATATTTTTCTCTTTTCTTTTTAAGCTGAGTAGCAACAGGGAGTCAGTACTGGGGATGGTGAGGCAAAAGACCCTGGGCCCAAGCACACATGCATATTGTATAAAGGTGCAAAGCCCTTCTTTTGCACCCTCTGAAACATAAATGAGCAGAGATTTTTTTTAAAAAACTGGGCAATGGCACACCACCCACCTGTGACTCCCGATCCTTCCCCGATCTCCTGCCCCCTTCCCTCAGAAGGCTTGGGAGTCGTGGGCGGCTGGCCGTTCCCCAGTTTTATTAAAACTGCGCATTTATGTTTCACAGGGTGCGAAAGAAAGGCTTTGCACCTTGCCTGGCAGAGAAACCGTGCGCCTTGTGCCCCTCCTGGGCAGTGCCCGCCTGCCAGTGACTCCCAATCAGGGGACATTCCGGGGACAGAATTTGTCCGGAGACAGATTTGCAAATCCTGATTCGGCAGCCTCTTATGGGAGTTGTTTGTAGTCCAGCCATATCTGGGGAATCCCGACAGCATCCGCCCTGGGGAACGCCCTCCCATCAGATGTCAAGGAGATAAGGAACTCTTTGACTTTCGCAAGACATCTGTACAGAAGTTTTTAATGTGTGATATTTAATAATAATAATAATAATAATAATAATAATAATAATAATAATAATTTATTTGTACCCCACCCATCTGGCTGGGTTTCCCCACCCATCTGGGTGGCTTTCAGCAAAGATTAAAAATACATTAAAATGTCACACAGTAAAAACTTCCCTGAACAGGGCTGCCTTTAGATGTCTTCTAAATGTCAGGTAGTTGTCTTTCTCTTTGACATCTGGTGGGAGGGCGTTCCACAGGGCGGGCGCCACCACCAAGAAGGCCCTCTGGCTGGTTCCCTGTAGCTTTGCTTCTCGCAGGGAGGGAACTGCCAGAAGGCCCTCAGCGCTGGACCTCAGCGTCCGGGCAGAACGATGGGGGTGGAGACGCTCCTTCAGTATACTGGACTGAGACCAATTAGCGCTTTCAAGGTCAGCACCAACACTTTGAATTGTACTCGGAAATGTACTGGGAGCCAATGTAGGTCTTTCAAGACCGGTGTTATGTGGTCTTGGCAGCCGCTCCCAGTTACCAGTCTAGCTGCCACATTCTGGATTAGTTGTAGTTTCCGGGTCACCTTCAAAGGTAGCCCCACATAGAGCGCATTGCAGTAGTCTAAGCGGGAGATAACTAGAGCATGCACCACTCTGGCAAGACAGTCCGTGGTCAGGGAGGGTCTCATTCTGCGTACCAGATGGAGCTGGTAGATGTTTAACTGTGGTCTTAATATTTTGCTGGAAGTTGTCCAGAGTGTCTGGGGCAGCCCAGTCAGATGGGCAGCATATAAATAATAATATCATCATCATCATCATTATTCCCCAGTCCTTCCCTCTGCCCCCTCACCTGATGAGTAGGATCCTCTTCCTGGTGGCTCTTCATTCTGTGCCTGGTCTCAGCTGTGGGATCCATACTTGGACAGCCTCCTGCCTCTCCCCAGGAATCCCTTTCCTTCTGATCCAGTGATCCATACATAGCTGGCCACCCCAGAGTGCCTGGGCTGCCCCGATGCCCAGCCCCACGCCCCTGTTGCCTTGGCTGGGCTGGAGGGTCTTCGGCCGGCGTCTCCTCCAGCCACTGCTGAACTTTCAAAAACCGGTCTGGCACCTGCCGCCGGCAAGGAGGGCCCGTCCTTTCCCTCTGGCGGGGGGCACTTAAACCCGCTCTCTCCTTGCCTTCCGGCAGACCCGAGCCGTTCTCCTGCAGCGTCTCCATGCCCGCTGGCGTGTCCCTGTTAAACGCTTGACAGGCGGTGCAACTCTGGACATGGCTGATTCTGCAGCGAGGAAGGATCCGTGCCGAGCTGCTGACGGCCGTGGAGGGCCTGCTGCTCTCCTGCCGCCAATAGACGCGCTCCGACGCCCCACCTTTGCCAGTGAGACAGTGCTGGAGGAGCCGTGGGCATGGCTGGCAGCCGTGGGCATGGCTGGCATCTCCTCTTCCTTGGGTTGCACGGCTGTGATCCTGCCTCCTGCAGTTTCGCTCGGGGCCAGCGTGTTCCTTCCTGGGGTCCCTCCAGGGCCCGCTGGGGTCTACGGGATCTTCCTGAGGGGTCCCCAGGTCCTCACAGGGGTCAGACAGGCGGGCTTTCATCTTCTGGGAGAAGAAAGTGTCCAGTTTCTCTGCAGCGTTGCGGTTGAACAGGGATGCCCTCTCTATACCCAGGCTGGGCGAAGATCGCACGTGCGGGCACAGCGGCGGCTGATGCCCCTCGGGATCCTTCGGGTGGTTCCACACTGGATCCTTACAACCCCGGAGGTGTCTTTGGCAATCGGCGTGATCTGGCCTTCTGGGAGGTTTCGACTTTCCGAGGCTGCATTCTCGGATGGATCTAGAGAGCTCTAAAGAGAAGTGAAACCGGGAAGACTCAGTGAAAAAGTGTCTCCGATTCATGGCCTCCTAGTACATCTTCTTTCCACAACTGGGAGTCCTCCAGATGTTTTAGACTACAATACCCATCAACCTCAGCCTGCACAGCTTGGCTGGGGCTGGTGGGAGTTGTACAGTCATAGGTAAAGGTAAAGGGACCCCTGACCATTAGGTCCAGTGTGGCTGACTCTGGGGGTTGCAGCACTCCTCGCTTTACTGGCCAAGGAGCCGGCGTGGCCAGCATGACTAAGCCGCTTCTGGCGAACCAGAGCAGCGCACGGAAATGCCGTTTACCTTCCCGCCGGAGCGGTACCTATTTATCTACTTGCACTTTGATGTGCTTTCAAACTGCTAGGTTGGCAGGAGCAGGGACAGAGCAAGGAGAGCTCACCCCGTCGTGGGGATTTGAACCGCCGACCTTCTGATTGGTAAGTCCTAGGCTCTGTGGTTTAATCCACAGTGCCACCTGCACAGTCATACCTCGAGATAAATATGCTTCAGGATAAGTATTTTCATGTTGCGCTCCGCGGCGACCTGGAAGTAACGGAGCGCGTTACTTCCGGGTTTCGCCACTCGCGCATGCGCAGACGGTCAAAATGATGTCATGCGCATGCGCGGAAGCGGCAAAACGCCACGTGCAGACGCGTCTTACATTCTATTCAGGATGCAAATGGGGCTCCGGAATGGATCCCGTTCGCATCCCAAGGTACCACTGTAGTCCCTGTCAAGCATCTGGAAGGCATCAGTGTGGTAGAAAACTAAGTGACAGGAGGAGCCAGCAATAAATCACACTGTGCACGTTGGAGTAAACCCTTTCTTAGAAAGAACACGACCTGTACACACTTGGTGGCGTGTCAGGCCTGAGGAGCAGAGCAGCTCATCCCACGTCAGTCTTGCCCTATGGACCAGTTTCTGAGACCAAAGGTCCCTACCTCCATAGCTGTCAACTTTTCCCTTTTTTAAAGGGAAATTCCCTTATTCCAAATAGGATTCCTCACAAGAAAAGGGAAAAGTTGACGGCTCTGCCCTACCTCCCCAGGGCTTTTTCCAAGCAATTGGAGACTGCGCCTGCATGGTTCCGCCCACTTCATGCCACTTCTGGTTCTGGGAGTCCAGGTTGGAGGGGAGATTGTTGCCGTAGGACACCCATGATTCTTCACCAGCCTGACTCATCTCTACCCCTTGACCTCCCTCTTCTCCTGCTTCAGCTTCTGTCTCTGAATCTGGACTGCTCTCTGCCACAAGCTCTCCCTTCTCATCTCCAGACACCTCCTCCTTCTAGTCTTCTCCCTCTTCTCTTTCTGTACCACCACCACTCCCTGGGTTCTGAGCCTTCTTCCCCTTGGGGTTCCCCAGCCGGTTCATCTCCTCGTTCCTCTGCATCTAACAAGTCCAAAACACACCGCTTAGAATGGATGTCATGAATCCACTCCTTGTCTGAATCTGCCCTTTGGGGCTATAATTCAAAATAAATGCAGCAAAGCCCAGCAATTTGGGGCAGCAACAACGTCTCCTTCCTAAAGTCCTTCCAGTTCATGTTTATGGCTTCCTTCTTCCCTAGGTTTATAGTAATTATAATCATAATCATAATCATAATCATAATCATAATCATAATTTATTTATACCCCGCCCATCTGGCTGGGTTCCCCCAGCCACTCTGGGTGGCTTCCAACAAAGTATTAAAATACAGTAATGCATCAAAGATTAAAAGCTTCCCTAAACAGGGCTGCCTTCAGATATCTTCTAAAAGTCTGGTAGTTGTTTTTCTCTTTGACATCTGGTGGGAAGGCATTCCACAGGGTGGGTGCCACCACCGAGAAGGCCCTCTGCCTGGTTCCCTGTAACCTGGCTTCTCGCAGTGAGGGAACCGCCAGAAGGCCCTCAGAGCTGGATCTCAGTGTTTAGGAAAGGACTTGAAAATAAAACTGCCAATATCGTAATGTAAGGTTACCAGACGTCCATGTTTCCAGGGGACAGTTCCCGGATTTACAAATCAGTCCCCATACAAAATTCACTGAAGTTGAAAAGTGTCCCCGGATTCATTGAAAAAAATCTGGTAACCTTATCGTAATGCTATTATACAAATCCATTGTGTAATTAACCATATTTGGAATACTGGGCATAGTTCTGGGCACCTCCACTCAAATGAGCTGGAAAAAGTTCAGAAAAAGGCCAAGAGGAAAGGTTGCAGTGTTTGGGACTTAACAGTTTAGAGAAACCATCCCAAAGGAACAGAAAAGACTTTTTATGTATGTGGTAACAGTAGCCAAGAGTTGGAAAGAAGAACGAGTCCCTATCAGATAGGAATGGCAAATTAAGCTGTTAGACTATGCTGAAATGGCAAAACTGACCGGGAAACTCAAGATACCAAGAAGACAAGAAATTCAAGAAAGAATGGGTAAAGGTTTATACAGGTTGCAGACCGCCGAAACCCGAAAGTACCGGAACAGGTTATTTCCCGGTTTTTGGCGGTCTCACATGCGCAGATACGCTAAATTGCGCTTTGTGCATGTGCAGAAGCACTGAATCACAACCCGTGTGTGCTCAGACGCACAGACGCAGGTTGCGAACGCTGCGGGTTGTGAATGTGCATCCGGCATGGATCACATCCGCAACCTGAGCGTCCACTGTAATTTCTTTAGGAGACCACTGTAAGCAGAAGAAAACATTAGCAGGATTTTACAGTAATACCGCTTGTAATGTAACAAATATTATGGATAATATATATGGATGGGTACAAAATAGAGACTATGAAATAATATGCAGTTGGAAATGTTGACAATAGGACCCATGAAATGGATGGGGGAAAGTTGCAAGATTCAGAGAAATCTCATTTTATTGATATGCATTTGGTATTGTAATTGATTTGCATTTGTAAAATCAAATGAAAATGATTTTTTTTAAATAGAGAAAATATATATATATATTTTTAAATAGAGAAAATATGAGAAAGAAGCAACATGATAGAAGTTTAGAGGTCCCAGGCCCTAAGGAAGCCAGACTATCCTCCCCCAGGGCCAGGGCCTTCTCAGTGATGGCTCCGACCTGGTGGAATGCTCTGTCCCGTGAGACCGGGGCCCTGCAGGATTTAACCTTCCATTGGGCCTGTAAGACAGAGCTATTCTGCCTGGCCTTTAATTAGAATTCAGCCTGATCTTTTATTCCCCTTCCTTCCCTTTTTATGAAGATTCCGCGCTCTGGGATCCCGCAGCTAATTCTCCCCTGGACTCCTCGCTGGCCCAAATAGGACTAATTTAGCCAGCTAGCCCTGGGGATCATCTAATGCTTATTGGATGGATTTTCCCCCTAAATTGATTTTCGAATTCTGAATTTATTGTTATTCATGTTTTATACTGTATTTTATGCTGTTTTTGTTGCATCAATTACCGTATTTTTCGCCCTATAAGACGCACTTTTCCAGCTCCAAAAATGAAGGGGAAATGTGTGTGCGTCTTATGGGGCGAATGCAGGCTCCTTGGCTCCAGAGGCTTCGCGTTGCTTCTGCTGAAGCCAGGAGAGTCTGCTCTTTGAGGCTGGCGGTGGGGGAAAGCAGCGCTTCCCCCCCCCCCAGCCCCAGAGGCTCAGGGGGCAGCAGGAAGGCTTTGCGCGAAGCCTTCCTGCTACTCTCCAACCCGGCTTGGAGGCTGGCGGTGGGGGAAAGCAGGCTTTTCCCCAAGGAGGGAGAAGGGACGGACTGGCGGAGTCCGTCCCTTCTCCCTCCTGTGGGCTTTTGCGGGAGATGGGGGAATTCCGCCACCTCCCGCAAAAGCAGGATTTCCCCCCCTGAAAACTAGGTGCGTCCTATGGGCCAGTGCGTCCTATAGGGCGAAAAATACGGTAAGTGTTTTAAATTTGTTGTTAGCTGCCGAGCCCAGTTTTTGAACGAGGAAGGGCGGGGCATAAATGAAAAATTACTACTATTATTCTTAGAAGTCTATTATTATTATTATTATTATTATTATTATTATTATTATTATTATTATTATTAAATTTATACTCCACCCATCTGGCTGGGTATAAACTTGGGAATGGCGTGGCATGGGGAAAGTGGACAGAGAACAGTTTTTCTCCCTCTCTTAAGACATTAGAACTTGTGGACTTCCCATGAAGCTGAATGTTGGAAGATTCAAGACCGTTAACCTCTAGAACTCCCTTCCTCAGGAGGTATTGATGTCCACCAACCTAGATGGCTTTAAGAAGAGGATTGGACAAATTCCTGGAGGAGGAGAGGGCTATAGCCAGGGCGCCTCTGCTCTGCCTCCACAGTCGGAGGCAAACCACAGGAGGGGGAGCGTTGCTCCTGTGTTCGAGTCCTGCTTGTGTGCTTCTCACAGGTATCTGCTTGCCCACTGTGAGAACGAGATGCCGGACTAGACGGGCCAAGCTCGTTGGACATAACATTATGATGGCTGACTGGGAACAGTTATGGACCACAGGCATGAAGTTTACGGCATGTACTGCCTTAAGAGAGAATATAATGAAAATGATGTACAGGTGGTACATGACACCAGTCAAGCTTGCAAAAATTTATCATTTGCCCGATAATAAATGTTGGAAATGTAAAGAGATTGAAGGTACATTCTTTCACCTTTGGTGGACGTGCCCAAAGATTAAGACCTTCTGGGAGATGATCTATAATGAAATGAAAAAGGTATTTAAATATACCTTCCAGAAGAAACCAGAGGCCTTTCTCCTGGGCATGGTCGGCCAATTGGTGCGAAGGGAGGATAGAACTTTTTTTATGTACGCCACAATAGCAGCAAGAATACTCATCGCAAAGTATTGGAAGACTCGAGATCTACCCACCCGGGAAGAATGGCAGATGAAGGTGATGGAATACATGGAACTGGCTGAGATGACTGGCAGAATCCGGGACCAAGGAGAAGAGTCGGTGGAAGAAGATTGGAAAAAATTCAAAGTTTATCTTCAAAAATATTGCAAAATTAAGGATTGCTAGAAAGATGCTGGGAAAAGGAAATTATGTGGTTTTGGTATAAATGACATAAAGGATTAAGTAAAAATGAGTTGGTGAAAGAGAGAATGTAAAATTATAGTATATTAAGACAAATTATTAAGATAAAAATAAGGTTGGAAGGATTTGCTGAAACAACAAATTGAATTAGAATACAAAAATGGGAGGTGTGAGGAGGTCAAGGAAATAAGTGAATGTAAGCAAGCGATGTACAGGTTTGACTTGTTTTTTTAAAAATCTTTTTTCTTCTGTTTTCTGATTTTTGATGATTTTTTTTATTATTGATTGTTATTATTTTCTCCCCCCCCCCCCCGTAATCTTTAAAACCTTAATAAAAATTTATTAAAAAAAAAAAAAATAGACGGGCCAAGCTCTTCTTGGGCTTACCAGAAATAATGGAGGCCGTCGAAATCTCACGATCTCCCCACGGCCTGCTGGCATTGTTGACGTAGTCCTGGTCAGTCTCCCAGTCGTCCTCCTCCGTGCCGTGAGAAAACCGCCTGGTCTGCTCTGGCCGCCTGTGGTCCCCGCTGCTCCTGCAGGCGTTTGGAGACCGGCCGGCCCAGGGACACCCGGTCTGGGCCATGTGGGAAGACCAAGAAGCCCTGGCACTCGGCCACGAGTTCAAGGCTGGTTGCACCGAGAGCTGGGCAAACCGAGCACGGCCTCCGTCCCAGCCCAGGTTGGTAGAGTCTGCCCACTGTGATGTCAGTGCGCTGTCACGCGTGGTTCTTCTGCACAACACTCCGCCAGAGCTGCATTCTTTGGAGGGGGGTATGGCGCATATTGGAAGGACCGCCGGAGTCCTCGGTTTTGTCAGCTGTCTGGCTTTGCCAAAGGCTGTTGGGGAGGGCTTGAAATGGGAGCATGGAGGAGTTGGAAGAAGAACAGAAGGGCAGCCCAATCGTCCAACGTCTCATTCTGCCCCTGTTCCCTTTTCTGGCCACTTCTGGGTTGCGGTGATGTGTGTTTGCGAGGTTGCGCAAATACTGAATGCAACCAAAACAGCATAATGGTACCTCTGGTTGCGAATGGGATCCATTCCAGAGTCCCGTTCGCAACATGAGCAGAACGCAACCCACGTCTGCGTGTGCACGGGTCGCGATTCCCCTCGTCTGCGCATGCACGTGAGGTCATTTTGCGCATCTGCACATGAGCGAGCGGCGACGGGACGCAACCTGAAAACGCTCAACCTGAAGCAAACGCAACATGACATATGACTGTAGTTGCATGCAAACTTCCATTGTGCATCCTCTTCCATGTTGCACCTCTCCTAAGGACTCCTCTGTGTGGGAATGTTAAGGATAGTAGGAAAGGATCTATTAAATCAGTCTTATCCTTTCTTCACTCATGCTAGGAAGTGATGTAGCAGAGCAGTCTCCCCTCAATATAGCTTGGAAGTTAGTTTGCAGATACGTTTGAACCTCTTTGTTGTTGTTTAGTCGTGTCCAGTTCTTCGTGACCCCCTGGACCAGAGCACGCCAGGCCCTCCTGTCTTCCACTGCCTCCCGCAGTTTGGTCAAACTCATGCTGGTAGCTTCCAGAACACTGTCCCACCATCTCGTCCTCTGCCGTCCCCTTCTCCTTGTGCCCTCCATCTTTCCCAACATCAGGGTCTTTTCCAGGGAGACTTCTCTTCTCATGAGGTGGCCAAAGTCTTGGAGCCTCAGCTTCACGATCTGTCCTTCCAGTGAGCACTCAGGGCTGATTTCCTTCAGAATGTGTATCTGAAGAAGTGTGCATGCACACGAAAGCTCATACCTAGAACTAACTTAGTTGGTCTTTAAGGTGCTACTGGAAGGAATTTTTTGTTTTGTTCCTTCAGAATGGATCAGTTTGATCTTCTTGCAGTCCATGGGACTCTCAAGAGTTTCTTCCAGCACCATAATTCAAAAGCATCCATTTTTCGGCGATCAGCCTTCTTTATGGTCCAGCTCTCACTTCCATACATCACTACTGGGAAAACCATAGCTTTGTCTATGCGAACCCCTTAGTTAAGATTATTCTGCCCTGACACTGAGGTCCAGCTCTGAGGGCCTTCTGGCGGTTCCCTCCCTGTGAGAAGTGAGGTTACAGGGAACCAGGCAGAGGGCCTTCTCGGTGGTGGCACCCGCCCTGTGGAACGCCCTCCCATCAGATGTCAAAGAGAAAAACAACTACCAGACTTTTAGAAGACATCTGAAGGCAGCCCTGTTTAGGGAAGCTTTTAATGTTTGATGCATTACTGTATTTTAATATTTTGTTGGAAACCGCCCAGAGTGGCTGGGGAAACCCAGCCAGATGGATGGGGTATAAATTATTATTATTATTATTATTATTATTATTATTATTATTATTATAAAGACACAAGAGTCTTTCTGAGTGAAGCAGCAAGAAGTTTGCTCCCATGTCAGTTCACGATTTGATCCCTGAAAGGCAGGCTTGAGTTAATAGTTACACGACAAAGTCTGAGTCTCATATGGAGGCCAAGAGCCAGCAGACAGCAAAATTTACATTAATAGAAGAAAATGGCTGCAGGAGAGCAGCATGGCAGCAAAAGAGAGAAGACAACACTGGAACAAGACAACTTGAAGGCTGAGAAAACGGCTGCATGACTCTGCTGTTTTATGGAGTCAGCCAGAGCCAGGCGCATCTCCCAGGTCACATGCAGGGGGAGAATGCTCCAGACCTGAATGGATGTCTCCCTGCCTGTGCCCATTCTAGGGAAAAAAGGAATGTTGCATTTGACTGTAGCAATGGATTACATCCCACACTAGGGACGCAGGTGGCGCTGTGGTCTAAACCACTGAGGCTCTTGGGCTTGCCGATCAGAAGGTCGGTGGTTCGAATCCCCGCGACAGGGTGAGCTCCCATTGCTCGGTCCCAGTTCCTGCCAACCTAGCAGTTCGAAAGCACGCCAGCGCAAGTAGATAAATAGGTACCGCTCCAATGGGAAGGTAAACGGTGTTTTCGTGCGCTCTGGTTTCCATTACGGTGTTCTGTTGCACCAGATGCGGTTTAGTCCTGCTAGCCACATGACCCGGAAAGCTGTCTGTGGACAAACACCGGCTCCCTTGGCCTGAAAGCGAGATGAGCGCTGGAACCCCTAGTCGCCTTTGACTGGACTTAACCGTCCAGGCGTCCTTTACCTTTTTACATCCCACACTAATAATAATAAATAATAACAAATTTTTATTTATACCCTGCCCTTCCCGGTTCAGAAAACCAGGCTCAGGGCAGCTAACAACAAATTTAAAACACTTAATTGATGCAACAAAAAACAGCATAAAATACAATATAAAACGTGAATAACAATAAATTCAGAATTCAAAAATCTATTTAGGGGGGAAATCCATCCAATAAACATTAGATAATCCCCAGGGCTAGCTGGCTAAATTAGTCCTATTTGGGCCAGCGAGGAGACCAGGGGAGAATTAGCTGTGGGATCCCAGAGCGGGTAATTTTCATAAAAAGGAGAGAGGGAGGGAAGGAAGAGGAATAAAAGATCAGGCCAGGTTCAAATTGAAAGCCAGGCGGATTATTAATAATAATAATAATAATAATAATAATAATCTTACAGGCCCTGCGGAAGGAAGTTAAATCCTGCAGGGCCCTGGTCTCCTGGGACAGAGCATTCCACCAGGTCGGAGCCATCACTGAAAAGGCCCTGGTGGAGGATAGTCTGGCTTCCTTAGGGCCCGGGACCTCTAAATTATGATTATTTATGGACCTTAAGGTCCTCTGCGGGGCAGACCAGGAGAGGCGGTCCTGTAAATGAGAGTGGACCATTGCTCTCTGTCTCCTTTTAGGAAGAGACTGGCACCAGGATCTGTCCCATCTAGCAGGGGAAGGAGAGCATAATAATAATAATAATAATAATAATAATAATAATAATAATTTATTATTTGTACCCCGCCCATCTGGCTGGGTTTCCCCAGCCACTCTGGGCGGCTTCCAACAAAGAAGAAAAATACACTAAAATGTCACATATTAAAAACCTCCCTGAACAGGACTGCCTTCAGATGTCTTCTGAATGTCAGGTAGTTGTTTATCGCTTTGACATCTGATGGGAGGGCGTTCCACAGGGCGGGTGCCACTAACGAGAAGGCCCTCTGCCTGGTTCCCTGTAACTTGGCCTCTTGCAGTGAGGGAACCGCCAGAAGGCCCTCGGAGCTGGATCTCAGTGTCCGGGCAGAACGATGGGGGAGGAGACGCTCCTTCAGATATACTGGATCAAGGCCGTTTAGGGCTTTAAAGGTCAGCACCAACACTTTGAATTGTGCTCGGAAACGTACTGGGAGCCAATGTAGGTCTTTCAAGACCGGTGTTATATGGTATCGGCGGCCGCTCCCAGTCACCAGTCTGGCTGCCGCATTCTGGATTAGTTGTAGTTTCCGGGTCCCCTTCAAAGGTAGCCCCACGTAGAGCGCATTGCAGTAGTCCAAGCGGGAGATAACCAGAGCATGCACCACTCTGGCGAGACAGTCTGCAGGCAGGTAGGGTCTCAGCCTGCGTACCAGATGGAACTGGTAAACATAGCCCTATATTCCTAAAGACAGGCAAGGAAAACATTTGAGTGTGCTGCAGCCGTTCCTAGGTTTTGGAGGAACGTTGAGTTCCAAGGGGAAACGAAAGGATTGCCTCCTTACCAGATCAGACCCAAAGCTCATCTAGTCCGTTCCTTTTCAATCTGTGGGGCGGTGGGGGATGTTTCTGGAAAGCCCCCTTTACTGTGAAAAAGTACCCCCATAACCCTTTGGGCTAACCAGAATGGGCATAAACCTGCCCTCAAAGGGGTGTACCTATTGTTGGATTGCATTGCAGATCTGGGCCTTTCTGATTGTAAGCTCCTTGGAGCAGAGACCTTGCAGAGCACCACTCTAAATAACAACAGCAGTAAAAGTGCAGGGAGATTTGTGCCAGCTCACATCTGCTCAGGCTCTCCAGGAAGAACAGCAGTACTTCTCTGTTTGGGTCACAGCCTGCTCTAGAACTGGCACAGAGTGGTTTCCGATAATCTATGTTTACCCTTGAAATACATTTATGATGTTTGGTATCAGGGCCGGCCCACCCATGTGGCAAGGTCAGGCAGCTGCCTCAGGCGGCAAGGTCCACTGGGGCAGCAGGTCCCAATGTCAATCTTTCTTGCCTCCTTGTTCCTGCTGTCAATCTTCCCTCGCCCCTTCTTCCCTGGAGGGGGGGGATACAATTTTGGGGTCTGCCTCAGGTTCCAAAATGTCTTTGGCTGGCCCTGTTTGGTGTAAGTCAAGTCTAAATTATTATTATTATTATTGTTGTTGTTGTTATTATTATTATTATTTTGTATACAGTACTGCCATTGATCCAAAGATCACAAGCCGGTTCACAACATAAAGCCTTAAGGGTGTTTAAAATTGTGTACGCTTGGAAAACATTGGCAGCATTAAAATAAATTCAACAGTATAAATAAGTTTTGATGGATGTAATAATGGAATACTGAACACTTCATTTTATATAAAATATGCAGGGATTTATGTTATGCAAAACGAACCAAGGAAGGAGTGGAAGGGAAGTCATTGATATTTGAAGGTTGTTTAAATGAATACTCTAAATTGTAAAACAGGAAAAAATGAATAGAAATATTTTTTTTTTTAAAAAAAGGATGTTAAAAAATTGCAAGATGGAAAGGCAGGGCGACGAAAGAAGAATGGCAGAGAAATTTAATGGGCTAAGCAGAACTGGATAAAACGACAGGAAGGATTTGAAACCTGCGGGACCAGAGACTTACGGAAGATTGGAAGAAACATATGAACTATTTGAAGAGCAACTGTAATCAACAAATAACACTAGTAGGATTACAAGAAGTCTTGTAAGGAGAAATATATGAAATATTGCAAAGAAGAGAGACATTAGTTATGAGATTTAAATGTAATAGTGAGAGTAAGAAATATATATTAAGTGAAAAGATTGGAAAAATTTCAGATGTGATCGATGGAAGTCAAAAAAATAGTATAAGATATAAAAGTATGTTTAATAATTGTTGAAAATGATATGTTAAAAAAATTATAAAAAATATTTTTTAAAAAGATGGGAAGACAGGGAGAGCCCCCCCTTTGTTACCCAAACAAGGCAACCTCTGAAGCCCCCCTGCACCCCCACTTGGAGGGTACAGTGTTTCGGGTGGAAATAGTCTCCCAGTCTAGCCAACCTCACAGGGTTGTTGTGGGGATATAATGAGGAGGAAGAGAACCATGCAGGCCACCTGAGCTCGTTGGAGGAAAAGATAGTATACACATGTAATCAATCAATCAATCAATCAATCAATTAACAAACAAAGCTGCTCAGGAGGGGCTGCCTTACTGAATGGGGGCGGCGTTGTCAAGTCTTCCTGCCTTCTGATCCGCGCAAAGCTCTGCAAAAAACCACAAAGGTTCAGGTAGGTAGCCGTGTTGGTCTGACGCAGTTGTAATAATAATAATAATAATAATAATAATAATAAATTGTCCAGTAGCACCTTATAGACCAACTAAGTTTGTTCTGATATAAGCTTTTGTGTGCATGCACAATGGA